>NC_041395.2:65329634-65409634 GCF_900747795.2 Erpetoichthys calabaricus
CACATTCTCCAGCAGCAGCATAATGATACAATAAATAATATTAAATTAAAGAATGATAATAATACAGGTGAAAAACAGACAATAACTTTGTATAATGTTAAATGTTAACGTTTACACCCCTGGGTGGAATTGAAGAGTCGCATAGTTTGGGGAGGAATGATCTCCTCAATCTGTCAGTGGAGCAGGACAGTGACAGCAGTCTATTGGTGACATACAGAGAGACAGCAACAGGCACTCGCCAATTGCAGGCATCAACCCAATGTGTGAGGGAGAGCGCAGTCCGAGGTGTTTCTCCCCTGTATTTGAACAGGAAATGCACCAATTCAGCGATTCTGACTATAAAAATGATCAAAATTATTGGAATCATACAGAAAACAAATTTATAGCACAGACCAGTGGACATATTTATTTAACGTTATCATTATTAGTGGCTCGCCTGCCTCCCCTGACCACACATCCCTGCTTTACATAACTATGACAGACAGCCATAGGCTTTGCTGTATGCAAATTACATCATTTATCTTTAAAGGTGTAACATAAAAAACCTGAAAATATTTAATAAACTCTCCCAAACAAGCAATGAGCAGCAGGTTCATCATCAAAATTTCTCAGTTGGTTGGGAAAACCTATCAATTGAAAGCACCTCCCCAGGAGTTGTGGGTTCCAATTTGTTTGTCTCGAGGGGTGAGTGGCGCCCAGGCTGGGATTGGTGCACTGGGTGCGGGAGATGTGATGATTGTCACTGGAGGAGTGTTGTAGGATTCATATTTGGAATGGTGATGGCTGTGTGATGAGGCACGCTGTGGGTTTAAATGAATAAATGTGCACAAGTGGCTCCAAACCATTGAATGGAAGATTGGTGAGCGCGCATTCACCTGCTGATGAGAGAAGCAGCCAGTTACTTCATTAGCGCTCTCGAGGTCCGTGATCGTGAATTGCTGAATACCTGGGTTGTTGGTGGGGACATGAGCCAGTTTTTAAAGATTGACTGTGCCTGACTAAATGAGAAAACCTGTTCAAATGAGCAGTAGAGACACAGCTTTAGAGGTAAGCACCAAGGCTAATGGTTTTAAAAGGAAGGATTCTGCCAGTAATTTAACCTCATTTTATGGATGTATTTATTATTAATTATTAACTTTTAATCTCCATTTCAGAGCACCTCTTTTATCCTGGATTATTGACTGTTCATTTATTTAATGGATGGAGAACTGTACGGTCTTGGCACTTGTGTGGTATAAAAACAAAAAGCCCTTTGCTTCTTTTTGGTTTCTGTATCCTCACTGCCTGGCTCATCTCGATACATGACTGTCGATGGTCCTGGGTTCAAGGAGTATGGCGGCTGCAGCCAACCCGGACCCATTTCAGGCCGGGAGTAGCATTGCTAATGCAATGGGTAACTTAGGTGCCTTACTGTCATCTTTGACCACCTGTGACCTTTTGGTTTTTGCCCCCAAACATTTCAAAAGACCCTTTTAAGTGTCACATTTGCATCCTCACCTTTCTGCGTCCTTTTTCTTTTCTTGCATTCCCTGTGGTAATTTCTTTTTGTACTTTCCATTGTTCCACCAAATAACATGTTCTCCAAACCAACTTAGTCATTCTGCATTCCGCTATAAATTTCAGCTTGCAACTGATGATGTACTTGTGTGGGACAGATTTGCCCCCAGTTCTGAATAACTAATTTGCTTGCACACTAATTATAGATTTCATCTTGAGTAAAATTTGAGTTTTAGGAGTCGGTTAATTAAAATATGTAAACATATGTCTATTTATATCTTTATGTGTGTGTGAAAAGAGAATTGTGGATTGGATTGTCCAGCACATAGCTGATACAGTGTCAGACCCGGGGCTGCTGCCTATTTCACCCCACCACCTTGATGATTACCTTCTGGATAACACATTCAACGCACTGCCTCATTTAGTGTCTGTGTGCTGTAAGTTTGTGCTTTCATGTATTGTTTTTTTTCTTCTTTCCCTTTTTAAAAAAAATAACCTTTTATAACATAATATTTTCAAATCTACTTAATCCAGTTCAAGGTCATAGAGGGCCAGATCCTATCCCAGCAGCACTGGGTGCAAGGTATGAAACAGCCATAATAGGGAACCAGTCCATTACACGGCCAGGTTTAAATAGTGCCTTCCTTGGGTGAAGCTTGTCATAAAAATAAGACGGTAGGCCATCTATTGTATTTTTATTTTTGAAATATTCATTCTAGAGTTTTCCCGGATGAATTATTTCACACTTTATACTTATTTTATCTATGTATCTTGTTAAGACTTTTCTTCAGTTTAGGACCAGTTTAGGCTCATTGGAACCTCCTGGTTTTATTTTTTACACTTCACAGCACTTCATGATTTTACTTACTGATATAAATGCTACCAACAATAAACTAATATAGATTAATTGGTTCTTTATGCCCCTAACTTGGATTAATCAGATTTGAAAATTATTGAATGAATGATTAACTGATGGGCGAAATAATTTCATTCATCTTTTAATGAAACATTGTCTTCTGTGTATATGTAAAAGTGTGTCAGAGATTGATAAATTCACAAATAGCCGGAAGACTTGTTCTCCGATTATATGATGTCAAAGCAGCATAGCAATTTAGGGGAATAGACTCTGAACTACAGGGGGACAGTTGAATCCGCACCACTGCGAGGTCCACCTCAAGTTGTGTGATTGCCAATACAAGTTAAAGAAGGACCTGGTGGGTTGTTCTGCCATGGGAGAATTGATTCAGCTAAATATAAAAGCTGTTAATTACTTAAGTGTCCACACCAAGACAAGTTTTATAAAGTTACCTACTGGACTTTTTATATTTTTGGCAGTTTTTGTCATCATACTTTATGTCCAGGATTCCGTTGGGTCGCAAGTGAAAAACAAGTTATGTTAAGCTGGTGCGTGATTTTTAGTATATTTGTTATTTCTCTGTAATTCTTTATACTTTCTTTACTGACTGATTTGGTTTCTCTCATGTGTTGTGCTTTTGTTCCTCATTCAGAGAATGGACTGCATTTTATCTGCCTCCATCAGTCTCATTTAACCCCATATTCATATTAGACTATTTTCAAAAGTCTGATATAAATTGACTGTGGGGCACAGAAAGAGTAGAAGGATTTGATTTCTTTAAACATTTGATACCTGACATTGTGCTAGAATGAGAGTCACCACTATCCTCTCATGATGCCACTTGCCTTACAAATTAATTCAATAGAAGACTTGTGATATGCTGATTATGAAAAGCCACAGTCATCGGTTAAATATTTTGGGGTCAGTGGAGAGGTGAGGCCAGTGGTTTCTCATAATAGTTGATCTCTTTGAAAGGAATCCTCACCTTTATAAAATTATGCTTGTCATAATTCCAATACAGATTTACTGTATTGTTAGTGATGATTCTCAACAACCAGGGTCACATTTCCTACTTTCAGTGTGTTATTCCAAGTTCGCGTGCTTTGAATTTATTTGCCACATATGCACTTCTACAAATCATAATTACTCTATTAGTTTTTTTTTCTTTTAATGTTTTTTTCTTTAAAGATCTCAGTACAATCCACATATACAGTATTTTATTTATTTATACATTCATTTATTTTAAGAGCGTCTGTGCATCTGTAAGAGCATCTGTGCATCTGTAAAAAATAAAGATCTATCTATCTATCTATCTATCTATCTATCTATCTATCTATCTATCTATCTATCTATCTATCTATCTATCTATCTATCTATCTATCTATCTATCTATCTATCTATCTATCTATCTATCTATCTATCTATCCTGGAAGTAAGGTCAATGAGAACCTGCCCTGCCAACAATTGCAAACTATTAGAAGGGGATGCAAGACAAGTTTTTATTCACTTTTCAAGAAAATCGGCGGTAGCAAAACGGTGAAGCTCCCAGTGCTCTTCATGCCGATAATGTATTTCACAATATAATTAAAAATGATAAGTCATCAATTTATGTCCATATACTGTTCAGACTGAATCCAGTTGAGGTGCTCCTGCTGGCCCAGCTTCATAGGTTAACGGTGGGTAGTTCTACTGCAATGCTTCTCTTCATAAGAACCTCTTTAATCAACTAAAGTAATTCCAAAATACCTGTATTGTTAAAAATAATAATGTAAGAAGAAATGAACAAGAATTAAATACACATTTATTGCACATATTCTTTAAAACACAGAATCATAGAAAACATGTGTACTGCATAGACTATGCAGCAAAAACTAAAACAAGTTTTACAATAAAAAATATTCAAAAAGCTATTCTTCTTCTGGTTTCCTATTGTATAAAAAAAGCATAACTAGACTTTAATATTGAAATTCAAAACAGCTTTGTGAACATGAAGAAAAATGATATAAAGACAAACCAAAGAACAAGTACATCTCCATTGACTGAATACTTCCTCAGCAGAGGCTATCAAACCAAGTCCTACAGCCTACTAAAGAAAAGATTCACATTCATCACACTAGTAAAATTAGTGTGATCCAAAAACATTTTTCAATTTTTAAAATCCTCTTTCCACAGAAATCAATGTTGGTGGACAAATGTTTAAAAAGATATGCTAATGAAGAAAAATCATTATTTGTAAGAAACAAAATGTCTTCCATTCCATTGTTTTCTATTCTTAAGATATATAGCATTTCAACATACGTGGATCAAAAGATGTACAAATAATGCTTTTTGTTGTCTGCTTATAACTTTATTTATACTTTAAAAGTTTTCTTCTGCTTTTTTGAAAACTCTGTGCTGCCCCCTTGGTGCTCTAACCATGGGCTTATTTTGCCTAATTGTTAATCCAGGACTACCTTATTATTATTATTATTATGGTCTGTTGACAGTCATTTGCGTGAATGCGTTAAATCAAATCACAAATTCCTTTTTTGTTGGTTTTGAAGTACTTTATTTTCCTAATTTTTCACATTTCTGCATTATTTTTAGTTGTTCAATCTTAAATATTCAAACCCACCCCTTAAAAAATAAATAATTTTAAGTTTTGATAAAAACAAAAGTGTAATGCAGTGTCATCACATCATACAGCATACAAAATATAATGTAACAACTCAAGGTACAGCGGAGAAAGGATTGACACTCAGACATAATCAGCTGTTTAATAGTCCTTGAAAGGACTGTTTATTGCCCCTTTAAGAAAGGACCTTGATTAACTCCCATTGTTAGCCTCCAGAGACACTGCTCTTCCTCTTCTTCTTCAAGGAAGTTCACTGTCTCCATGAGCCTTTGTGCCACTCTGGCTGCCCTTTTTACCTTGGATGGATCCAACTCAGACCATCCCACCTGCTGTACTGGTCATCACACATCCTTTTATGGTTCTACAGTACGTTCAACTCTTCCTTCCCCCTGAGAATGTCACCTGCCGCTTCTCTCACAGGCTAAGATGCTACAACAACACAAAGTACAAATTTTAATATTAAAAAAAACGTAAGCAGCCAGAGCCTTACTGCCATCCGATTCCACTGTCCATGATTATTATTGTAGCATGCATTTTCTACAATACATAGTTGTTTAAATAAATTCATTTTCTGAAACAAATACACTATCTGTTTTAGGAAATGTAGGCTGTACGCTACTTAAATGCATGTGAACATTCAAATTCAGCTATAGTAAGCTGAAGCCTGTGTTTACTTGCTTCTCCACAATATATGCTGCGTGGTGTCAGAAGGACACATAAGGCGGCTTCCTAATGTTCTCAACCACGGTAAAAAGTATACACAAAAATTTCTACTGGTTGACAAATTTCTACTGGTGTCTCGTTTCTACTGGTGTACTGTCTGAGAAATATTTTAAAAGATCACCCATTAAAACATAGCCTTTTGTTCAAGACATAGTCTTCAAATGCACCCATTAGGCTTGTCTGGGAATCATTTATGAAATCTCAAGAGTAAATCATCGCTTGAAGGGACCAAGAGTGGTCCTCTGCACATTCCCTTTCTAGATATTCAACCCCCCCTACCACGTTGTCTGGAATTCAAACTGGACTGAATCTTATACTCTTAAGAACCATCCACAGACTTTTTGAGAAGTGGAGTCTTCATAGAATAATGTGGGGTATAACGCAGCGGTTTAATTTGGGGAAACATGAAAAGTTGAATGAATTTTAAAATGGCCTGGCTAAATGAAACTGGTCGCACTCACCTTCTGATAACATATGGACCTATATAACATGGTGCAAGCTTATGGGCAGGAGCACTCAAGAAGATATTATGAGTCACCAACCAAATCTTCTGCACAACCTTTTGTACTGGAGCTTCCCTGTCTTCAGATTCCCTCTAACCAGCCACCACATAAATCTTTAAAAAGTTAAGATGCCCAGTAACACTCTTTACTCATGAGATGAGATTGATGGAAGATCCAGAAGGTGAGGAGTGAAACCATATAAGCATTTGAATTGGAATATTTTAAGTGTGGAATGATACAGTGTGTCTCAAGCAAATTCTGCAGTAAATCACTCCAAACATTTCAATAATTTCTCTAAGCCTTGATTCACTCTCTCTATTAGTGTGACAATGATAACCTGATGTCAAGTACACAGTACATCCTATTTTTTTCCACAGAACACATTCCAAAACCTAGTTACAAACTGTGGACCTCAGTCTGAAATAATAGAAGTAGGCAATCTATGCAGACATACTACATGTGTCAGAAAGATTTACGCTAACTCCTTATGATAAGTTCTTAAGTAGAATGAAATGTGCATACTTGGTGAAGCAAAATATGATCATACAAATAGTTGCATACCCATTCAAAGTAGGGGGATCAGTAATAAAATCCATTGTGAGTGCCTCCCATAGACATTAAAGACATGGAGTCAGTTTTAATAAACTTACAGGAAGCCCCTGAGCTGATTTAGCCTGACAACAAATCTTGTCTACTGCAATGCATTCCTTGGAGTCTTTCTGCATGACTTCCCCCTGTAATGTCATTTTAGGACATCCAAAGTTTTTGACACTCTAGGTGACCAACTATATTGAAACCGTGAGCTCTGCTCAGTGCCTTATTGCAGAGATTGGGGGAATACAATAAATACCCTGAGGTAACTTAAATGTGAACGGTTTCATGGGTTGGGATTCCTTAATGAGATTTTCTAAATTGTCCAGGGAGGATGTTACATTCTTTCCTAGAAACGTTTCTGGGGGAATAATACTTTCTGGTTCTAACTGAATTTCATTAGGCTCATATACGTATGTGGGATAAAGCATCAGCTTTGCTATTCCTCTTTTCCAATTGATAAGTAATTGCAAAATGAAAAAGAATAGAGCCCAGTGGGCTTGTTGTACATTGAGAAGTTTAGTTGAATTTAAATACCTTAAATTCTCATGATCCATGTAATTGACAAATGGATATTTGGCTCTGTCTAACCAATGTCTCCATTCTTCTAAAGTTAACTTAAGGGTCAAAAATGTATGGTTCCCTATGTCATAAGTCTGCTCTGTAGAAGGCAGATTTTGAGATGTACCTGATCTTTATCAGAATACTTTTGTGATAGAATAGCTCCTACTCCAATAATGGATGCAGCAACTTCAAGACTGAACTGGTACAAGGGGTTAGGGTGTCTCAAAATGGGAGCTGAGGTAAATAAGGAGTTTAATTTATCAAAGGCTTCATGCGCTTTGAAAGAGAGAGAGAGAGAGAGCTTAGGAGCATGCACTGATACAGCGCATCGCCACACCCACCACATGACGAACCAACTCAGGATCCCAGATTAGGACCCGAGTGCAGCCATACAACGGGTGACACCTCAGCACCACACTAGTTCAGATGGAATGGAACCAATGTGAGATTTGTTATGGTGGCTGGAGTGCCAATTCTGCCTCCAACCCCCAGGTTTTTCTCTGCAGGTTGGAAAGCCAACATGCAGGGCTGGATGCAGATTAATGTCATACTCAGGACGGAGAAATTGCAGGTTAAGGGCCTTGTTCAAGGGCCCAATGAAGTAGAGTTGCCAGTGCAAATCCCTAGCATTAGAGCCGCCACTTCACACCCCAGCTTTGAAGATCCAAATTAATTTTTTTTTTTGTTGAGTGATAGGGGAAATAACAGAACTGAAATTCCTTATAAACCTCTTGTAAAAGTTAACAAACCCAACAAAACGCTGGACCTGTTTTACACTCTCCTCTGTTTTGCATTATTTCATGACCAAGAGACTAAACTTATGAAACTCACATTTCTTTTATTTTACAAACAAGTGTTTTACTCTCAAATGTTTCAGTACCTCATGACTTTCTAAATCTTTAGAAAAAAATCTAAATGATTGAAATACCACCAGGGTGTTGGCAAGCCCATAGAGCATTACCTTGTATTCCATTAAGCAAAATAACCCCAGAGTTTTTAGAAAAGTAGGAGAAATCTTTTAAAGTAATGCCATTTAGTGGTGTTTAATGCAGTTTTCCATTGATTCTTTCCCTTATCTTAAGAAAAATGGCGGCGTCTTTCACTTGGTTAAGAAGTGATGAGATAAGTGTAAGAGGGTAGCTGTTTTTTACTGCAGCTTGGTTTAGCTCTCAATAGTCAATACATAGTCTCTGTCATTTTTTTCAATGAAAATAAAGCCCTTCCCCACTGAAGTACAGGAAGAAACAATAAATCTATTCTGCATTCTATTTTCTTTGATATATTCCTCCATAGCTTTCTGGACGGGTTATTACATAGATTTTACCCTTTGGGAGGGGGGCACTAGGTAAAAGATCAATGGGACAAAAATAACTGTAATGCCAGGGGAGTTCTTTTGAAACATTCTTGTTAAATACATTGTGAAAGTCAGAATATTCGTTTAGAAGGATATTAAATTGTGCACAAAGGATTAGTGGTCTGTATTTGAATATCCGGGCATCTTTCTTTACATTTTATGCTCCAATTCTTCATCTTTTTGTTTTCCCAATCCACTAAAGGATTATGGTTTACATAACCACAGACAACTCAAAAACAGGGTTTGTAACTGTGAAGACTAATATTAAATAGTCAAAGAAAAGAGCAGTAAGTCATAAGTCAAAAAAAGCACAGCCAAAAAAGAAGAAAAAGACAACCAATACAAGATGTAGTTCACAGTCAGAGGGCAGAAAAAGCAGTCATAACCAGTAACTCAGAAAACTAACAATAACAAAGACTCTAAAGGTAATTCATTCATAAATCTGAATCTTGGATGGCCAGAAAGATGCTGACATTTATATCGTTGTGATAAAGATGTCATGCACTGCATACTCCCGGTCATCAACCCTACCAACGACATACGTAGCACTCATCAACAAAACTAGCTCAGAATGCTCAAAAGAAATGGGAACAAAAATAAATATTACCATATGTTCCTTGACCTTCAAAAGACCTGGAACTATGAATGAATAAGCTTTAAACAGTTGAAAAGCAAAATCCCAAGATCAGAAATCCAAAAAATTATAAATACCCAATCAAGTCCAGAAGCTTAAAATCAATGCTAAATCCAGAAAATCAAATGCGAAATGGTCAAAATCACCCTCAAAAATACAAAAAACAAAATGCAGCTTTTTCATGGAAGAGAGTACAGCCACCATAACCTAAAGCTAACTGATGGAACTCCATTCAAAGAGTGATGAGCTAAAGTATTTATAGGGTGCTGCGGCATGACCTAATTACTACACATAACATGGGGTCTCATTGCAATGCTTAATTAAATAACTAACACATAAGACACAATACAGGTAATTAAATTGAAATGAGAAATGACAAAACAGGGAAAACAAAATACAAAAGCAACAAAAAGAGAAAACAGATAAACGTAACTCTGGGAATCTGCAAAAACTACATGGTCCTGTCGTTGAAATGCAATCCTTAACATTTTTTATAAAAAATTTAGATTAAATATTGGAAAAACTTAGCTACTAGTTAACTAGCCATGACTGATGGACTGAATGGTCTCCTCGCCTTTATAAAGATGAGGCGTTATCACTGTTATTCCTCCGCAGAGGGATGTTTTTAAACAATACTAGGGGGCTTTGCACCCTGCCCGCTTCGCTCACCAACCCCTCCCCCCGCCCCCGCCAGCGTTATGCACCATTGTGAAGAGGGGGGCTGAACGCACCCCAGGACACACAGTCTCTTCTCCGAAACCCCTCTTAAACGGTGATAAAATTGGAAACAATTTTTTTTTTACCTCCTCTTTGCTCGATCAGCTGCTGGCTTGCTGCTTCTACCATACCGCGTGATCTGCACTTCACTCGCCTACCCCTTCCCGCCCCCCCACCAGCGCTACAGGATGTTGTGAAGAGGAAGGCTGAACTCACTCCAAGGAGATGCAGTCGCTCCTCCGAAACCCCTCTTAAATGGTGATAAAATGGGAAACCAATAACAGTTGGTTTTTTTTACCTCCTCTTTGCCCGATCATCTGCTGGATTGCTGCTGCTGCCGTGCCGCGTGATCTGCATTTTGTCCAGAGCTTCGTATATTTAAAAGCCTGTACAGCACTTGTCCTTTTGTTTCACGGGACGTGAAAGTGTCTCGCTCTCTCTCTCTGTCTCTCTTCAAAAGATCACATCTCATCGAAAGATTTTTTTTATAATAGAGAGATACCTTATAATCCACCATAGAGCCATATACAAGGACAAGTTCTCTTTATTGTTTCAAAAAGCCTTATTTTAAAAAAGGAATTTCTCAATATTCAAACTACATAAAATAAAGTACACATATTAGTAAACCTCTTGGGTAGACAACAAGCAGGAAAGACTTGCATGGCCTTGTCACCTGAAAAAAGAGATTGAATTCAGTTTTATTAAACAGTCCAAGGTTATTTGGATTAAGGTCATCAGAGTAGCACAACTTTCCCTCCTCTCCATCATCCTGTGGACCAGTGCTCCAAAAAGAAAACAGAAAACATCAGGGAATATTTCACAGTCTATCACACTCCTTGAAGAAAGTCTGTTTTCCATTAATTAATGTCTAGCCTATGCCTAGAAGAGTAAAGCAGCAGAAACAGAGAGAATGAAGTGTGGCATTGCACTCTGCTGACTAGATGGTAAGCTAAGTAAGACATCACGCTTGATATGTGCTAAAATTTTTAGAAAACTAATTGAGATGTCCAAACTAATTTTTCAAGCAGTGGCTCGTGCCCTTATTGAATTAATAGGGTGACCTAATTATAAGAACTGGAAGTCCAATGAAAGTGCAGGAGATGAATTTCAATGGGTTGGTCAGGTTCAGACATTAAGGAACAATACAATGGTGCTACCAGACAGGGCAGATATTAAGAAGGTAATCATAATCATTTTATCGAGTTATGCTAGCATAATTATAGTTTCACTAAAGTGTATTTCAGAATGCATAGAAAGTGATATTTCATTATTAAAAATCAGAGCTGTACGTGAGTTGTGTGTGCAAGAGAAATGGAAGAGCCTGAGCTTAGCAGTTTTTAGTCTTTACTGATGAGTTTCCTGTTAATGTTTTGAAATACACACGCTGTTTATACAGAGTTTCTAAGTCCCGGAAAATCTGTGCAGAAATAGATGCCGAGGAAACGTTGGGTTGTCATAAACACGGCAACTGTACACTTGAGATGGATGGAAAATAGTAAATTGTAAATGAGTTCTTCTCTGTTGTAACAGATGCTGCTGTATCTCTAGAAGAAATAAATAATTATACCAACACTACAATCATATCTGGTTCCTGATGAAAATGTATTATTATAAAACATTCCCCATGCCAATCAAAAATAAGTATTTACAACATTTATTGTTAAAAGTGTCCAGCAATGTACATAGGCAAACAGAGAGATGGCTTGCAGATTTTATTAGGGGCTGTGTTTGACTTATTAAAATCAAAGACCCTACTAACTCTATTGTAGAACACTCACTTATCTTGATTGCAGCCACACTGATATGTTGGTTTGTAATCTTTAAAGACACCTTTCAAAGAAAAACAGAAGAAGCTAAGCTACAGCAGTTCTCAAATTTGGATCACGGATTACTCCGTCAGTAATTACCTAGACTTTCAATCTCACTTGTCTTCTCTGTTCACTGTTTTTCACACAAACTTTTCACCTAATGACAATATCATGAAGATCTTTTAAAGAGGCTGGTCCTGGACTATAGGAGTCCTCTTGTGGTAGACAACCTGGACTCACTGTAGTTTGCCTATCAGACAAAGGTTGGAGTAGAGGCTTATTTTCCCCAGGACAAAGCTGGCAGCACATTAAGGATTATATTTTTTGATTTCTCCAGTACCTTCAATACCATCCAGCCATCCTTGTTAAGGGGTCACACTCAGAGATATGCAGGTGGATGAGCCTATGGAGTCCTGGAAAATGGACAAACTGTCAGGCAGACTACACTGATATGGAGGTGAGCAACACTGAAGCACCACAAGAAACAGTCCCGTCTCCTTTTTACTTCACTCTGTACACTTCCGACTATAAATATCTCAGCAGGTCATGTCACATGATGTTCTCTGATGATTCTGTACTTATGGGGTATATCGATAAGGAGGATGAGACAGAGTGTAGAAAATAGAGCACAGAGAATTGTCTGCATCTTAACTTCAGCAAAAACAAGGAACTGGTTATTGACTTATACTGCACCAAACACCCTCAAAGTCTGGTCACTATTCAAGGAGTGGATGTAGAGGTGGTCCACTCCTATAAGTACTTAAGGGTCAGCATCAATGACAGGTTGGACTGGTCTCATAACACAGAGGAACTATATAAGACAGGGCAAAGGAGGCTCTTCTTCTTTATGAGAACTGCATTCCTTTAACGTGGGAAGCAACATCCTTCACATTTTCTATAACTCATTGATGGCCATTGCGACTTTCTACACTGTGATGAGCTGGGCTGATAACATCACTTCAAGAGAGGCCCACCGAATCAACAGGTTGATTAAAAGCAGACTCAGTTATGGGACACACTCAGGACCCCCTGGAGGTCATAGTGAACGAGAGAATGAAAACAAAACTGAGTTCAATTATGAACAATGCTGCACATCCTCCCTCTGACACACTAACACTGCGGACTTTGAGCCAATGCATTATTCAGCAGAAGTCTGTCAGAAATGCTATGGGGCTCAATGTGCTTGCATAATGTCTCACTGGAACTTTGACTGCCAAGTCAGAAGTTTTCTTTCTTTTTAATTTTCTTACAATTTTAGTCATTCTGGTGTGTGATAGAACCAAAGTGTGGGTGTATATTTATTTACCTTATTTATGTACTATATTTAAAGAACTTCTGTAAAAAGCCAAATTTTCCCCTTGGGACAAATTCTATGTATGACTCTGGTCATTCACTCCTTTCAGTTCCCCCAATTTTGTTTGGTTCTTTCCCTCGTACCTATATAATCTGTTCTTTCTTTTTCACTCACACTTCATGAAGGCCTTACTCCTAAAATGTCATGTTTCTAACCTTCTTTACTATTTTTTTGGAGTGGAAACAATTAGTAGAGTGAAACGGTCAAGTTTTTTGGACATCCAGAAATAATGAGTTTCACTGCATATTCAGTTGTGTGCAAATTGTTCACCACTAGAAATCACTTTTACCCATTTTTGCCTTTTGCAGATGCATACTGATACAATCCTTCTCCAATTCCATGGAGTTCTGGAGAAATTTTAGTTCCTAGGAAAATGTGTCCAAAGGTGTCCACTGTGCCCACATATAACATGTGGCCCTGGATAAACAAGTCATGTCTGAAGAGACCCTGGAGAGGTGGAGATATGCTCTGGAGAGGAGAGGAATGAAGGTCAGGAGGAACAAGACAGAATACATGTGTGTAAATGAGAGGGAAGTCAGTGGAATGGTGAGGATGCAAGGAGTAGAGTTGGTGAAATTTAAATACTTGGGATCATCAGTACAGAGTAACAGGGATTGTAGAAGAGAAATGAAAAATAGAGCACAGGCAGGGTAGAATGGGTGGAAAAGAGTGTCAGGAGTAATTTGTGACAGACGGGTATCAGAAAGAGTGAAAGGGAAGGTCTACAGGACGGTAGTGAGACCAGCTGTGTTATATGGGTTGGAGACGGTGGCACTGACCAAAAAGCAGGAGACAGAGCTGGAGGTGGCAGAGTTAAAGATGCTAAGATTTGCATTGGGTGTGATGAGGATGGACAGGATTAGAAATGAGTACATTAGAGGGTCAGCTGAGGTTGGACGGTTGGGAGACAAAGTCAGAGAGGCGAGATTATGTTGGTTTGGACATGTTCAGAGGAGAGATGCTGAGTATATTGGGAGAAGGATGTTAAGGATAGAGCTGCAGGCAAGAGAAAAAAGGAAGGTCTAAGAGAAGGTTTATGGATGTGATGAGAGTGGACATGCAGGTGATGGGTGTAACAGAACAAGATGTAAAGGACAGAAAAAAATGGAAAAAGATGATCAGCTGTGGCAACTCCTAACGGGAGCAGCCGAAAGAAGAAGAAGAAGATACTTTCATGTGTGTGTGGATCTGGGAGACCGCTTGATGGCTCTGGTGATAGTAATTACCCATCAAACCATGGGTTGGTGCTGTGCTATAACACCTTCTCTGTTCCTCCCTCAGCACAAAGGAAGATTGACGGCCGCTCCACCTCTGACGTCACTTCCATTATTCGTCCCCTGGATCCGCCCCTTCCTGCCTGGAACCCATTTGACTGGAAGCTCAACCATTTTCAGTCATTTCAATTCTAAGCTCCTGTCTGAAAGGATGTTATCCACAAACTGTTGCGTGTTTTTCATTATGTGTTCTTTTTCAATTATACGAGTCACCAGGGTGGTGTCCCAACACTTGTTTTGTCTCCTCTTTACAATGCATATGATTAGCTTTCTTGTGACCCAGAAGGGGTTAATAATTTAAAAACCACAGTAGCTCACTAATCAAATAAGGAAACAATTTCCACCACTGGGAATAATAAGTAAAATCCTAAGGCAGTAGTGTTTTTATCTCTTTCTATCTTCATCAACAACTCTTCCACTGACTCACTTATCTTTGAATGAAGGATTGAGAATCTGACCCACATCTTGCATCATAATGAGTCTGAAGTGGTCTCTACAGAAGGAAACCTTTTGTACCATCACGCGATTGGGCCATTTGGGCCGAATGCTGGGTCTGTGGTACATTACTCTGTAGTGCACCATTTCCATAACCTTCTTGAAATGGTATCACTTTGGTGGCCCATTTAGAGAATCCTTCTTGCCCTCCTATTCATGTAAAGCCTGGAATCCGGTGACTCCCCTCAGTCTAAACAATTGTGTAAATCTCTTGAATGCTCCTCACTGTTACGCAAGGTGTGTGCTTTTGTTTGTTTATTGCTTTTTTATTTTCTGCTGATTTGTTTAGCAACCTTAAGTTTGATTAAATTTAGATAACATTTCATCCCTCAGAAATCAGCAAGCATGTCTTTTTTTATGATAATACAGACGCTCTAAAATTCAAGTACAACATATGTGTAAAGCACCTCTAAAATGTTATTATCAAAAGAAAATAATTTTATTATCTACATTTAAATTTTTATGTGTCTTCCTCTGTAGCAGCACAGCACATTGTTGCAGTATGGGGATCATACAGGTGCAAGCTCCTTACAAAATGAAGCCAAGCTCAATTGGTAATTTTTTCTTTTCTTTTCTTTTATTTATGAATGTCTTGCAGGCATTCTGCGTAATGTTCCATCGGGCACTGACATGCTTTTTTCAGCCGCCCTCCCTCCTTTCCTTTTGTTCCCTTCTCGTCTCTCTCCCACTCTCACTTTTTTCTTCAGCCTTGTCAGAAGGTTCACTGACACAATTGACAGTTGTGACACCACCAATCAGCTGATACTCAGCAAGGTCGCTGATCAGGCCTGACTTCTGATTGGCTGTAGCTGCTCAGACTGTTATTAGTGTCAAGTTTGATCAGAGGCAGAGGGTGGTCACCAATCAAACAGAGAAAAGGTCCTGGAGAAGGTAATTAAATCCTGTCAGAGGCAATTATCAGTTCTAAGGCTGTGTCTCAGGCCTTGAATGCAGATGATCTAGAGTCTGAAGATACAGCTTGTGACTCAGTCCGGTGTGATAGCCAGGGTGCCTGCTTATTCTGCTTAGTTTCTCTTACTTTCAGAGAACACTGCAGGATACACATTAGCAAAGGAAAGAACAGAGTTTATACAGGAAAATCAGAATTATTAGGAGTATTTAGTCTCTGATAAGCAAAGGGAACTGTCAGCATTGCATAGCATGTCAAAAATGAAAGAGTCTTGTAATTTAGATATCTTAATCCTTTCATATTTCTCTTATAGGAGCCCCCTTCATACTTCATGATAACACACTCAACATTTTCTTTGTTGACAGGTAAGGTAATCACACAAGACCCTCTGTATATATCAAGAAGAAAAACCAACATACTTATATTTCTGTCTTGCAGTGTATATACCAAGTAACTGTACAAGGTCAGTGGCAGAGTTGTAAGATGTATACCTTGATACTTAATGATTTTAATCTTTTTATGATCACAATCACATTAATACTTTAGAAAATGTACCAAAGAAACACACTTTGCTTTGCAGAATACGTTTAAAGGCAAAAATGTACATCATATTATTATAATAAGTTAATTGTTAACGTGGATTTCTCACTTCTTGTTGCATAGTGTCTAAAGATTATTTCCATATTACAAATCTGCCAATTGTCATTACTGCAAGACAAATGTGGTTTGGACAATACAGAAGTCAAATATACAGAGATGTGAATACAACTAGTGGCATTCTAGCATGAAGAAAATTTTGGAGGAAATTTGAAATGCAATAAAAAAATATTTTTGTCTTACTCTAAAGAGGTTATAGTGACAGCTGTCTTGGTTAAGCTTTTCAATAAAGAAGCCTTCCTGCCTTTAGAGTATCAGGCACACGGACACAAGGTGAATTATCCTCATCAAGTATTTGATTCGTAGGGCATAAACCTTCAGTAAAAATAGCAGGAACTCTCATTAGTGTGGCCGTCCACCTTCTGTAGTGGGCTCATGTTTCCAGTTATAATTTACTAGCCATTCCCCGCAGCTTATTAGTGAAACAGCATAGTAAGGAGGGCCTCGCCCAGCTCTCTACTCCTGACGTCACTCTTCCCCCTCCCCTCGGCCCGCAGCCTCTGTCTCAGATTAGCACGAATATATCGCTCCTGCAAGCAAACTATGATTCTTAGTGCAATGAGAGAAGTTGCAAAATCAACCGGAATGTTCAAGCAAATTATAGAAAAAAAAAGATTTAAATCTGTTAGGTAGTTCTCTCGTGAAAAGCAGACAGACATACAAAACAGGTCTAAAAAACTATAAGAAATTTTGCAATTTCTTAGCAAGCACCTATGGGCCAAGGGTAACCTACATTCCAAATTTCAAGTCCCAAGTCCTCACGGTTCGGGAGATTTTGTGATGAGTGGGTCAGTGGCATTTGGCTTTTATATAAATAGTTTAAAGGAAGGCTCCACATAAAAGTGATTATTTTTGTATCTTTAAAGAACCTGAAGTTGTTTATAGTGATGGCTGAGAAATAAATGTTCATTCAGTTTTTCATGGAGACTGGAGATAACAAGATTCATGACAAAATGAGTTTGAATGGGGACTAACCTATAACAACATCAAACAATATGAAAAAAAACCTATCAATAATGAATCCAAATGCCAGGTATCCAGTCATATGCTCAGTGTATCAAACATATGTTTTTAACAATATTTTAGAAAAAAATATAAAATTTAGGTTTTTGACTTTCTTCAATATTTTTGACTTAAAATTTTAAAAACAATTCTCAATTTATAACATTTCAGTTTTTCAGTTGTCACAACAAGCCAGAGGTTCACAGTTTCCCTCCTCATTGTAAGGCATTTTTGTATATTGTGGGACTTTTATAGTTTTTTTTAACTTTCAATGCCATTTTAACATTTTGGGGCCTGTATAGGCTGAAGCCGACATGCAGCATTTGGAGGACTGGCTGACTTGGGTTAAGCCTCTTCTGGGCAGGCTGGTGAAGATCACGGGAAATTAAAGGAGATTGAATGGGTGACAAAAACAGGCAGAGCTGATAAACAAAAAAAAAAAAGGATTAGAAAAACCAAGCGCCAAAACCACAGAAGGTTAGCCAAAAATCTTAGTCAAGATATTCCCTGGTCCCTGGACTATGTTCTTTCCCTGACTCCTAATACAAAAATACTGCACTTGAAGAGAAATAACAATTTTTTTTCTTCAATCCAATGCACATGGTATATTGCCAAAAGCCTTTCTGGTGATCTTTTCTTAAAACATAAACCCCTTTTAACAAATGCACAGATTCTTTTCCTGTAGATCTACAGCTATATGTCACACTTCCATCACTAATTTCATTTGTCAATTCTTGCACTTACCAACCAATACACAATTGAAATGCACTCCCACTCACAACTAAGATTTATTAACCTCTGTCAGGAGTTTCTTTCAGACTGTCTGATTGACCTAGCCGATTAAAGAGCAGAAATGGCAGCAGGAAAGCAGACTTAAAAAGTTTAATCTTCAGACATTATCCAAATAGCTAGTGCCATAAAAAAAGCAAACAGATTGTGACAATTAACACCATGCAACCTGGATTGTCCTAAAGTTCTACAAAGCCAGGCAAAGATCAACAACACATCCAATATACTGTATGTGCCAGTGTCTCTTGTTTTATAATTGTTTGAAGCTTTGGTAGTGATTTAAAGAATTCTCAGTTTGACTTCCCTTTTTAATGAACTCATTGTCTGATCTTATGAAGTTAGTCCAAGGTGTCATCCTGTCATTCAGGTGCTCAGAAATTGTGCCTGTCCCACAATGGCATTTACCATTTGCCACCATCTCCGAGGTGGTGGGCTTCTCCTTTCAAAGTTCATAAAACTAAGTTATGCTTTTGACATCAGAAACAATACTGCTGCAGTGAAGAGCACTTCTGTAAATGAATACTCAAGCAGTAGATCTGCTTACCTCTTATCAGTCACTACACAACTTTCCTAAAAAACATTAACTTCGGGCTTACGGTGCCACAGAGTTTTGACATTTTCTGCTTAAGCTAATTACAAAAATATTCAAGGGGTTCTTATCTAAATACACAACTATGGTGGCTCTGAGGCTAGGGATCTGCACTGGCAATCGGAAGGTTGCCGGTTCAAATCCCGTAAATGCCAAAAGGGACTCTGCTCTGTTGGGCCCTTGAGCAAGGCCCTTAACCTGCAATTGCTGAGTGCTTTGAGTAGTGAGAAAAGCGCTATATAAATGCAAAGAATTATTATTAACAGACAAGGTACATTTTGCTCATTGTAAAAAGCTGTTTTAGCATAGAAAAAGAATTAATTGTCTTTGTAAAAGTCCTTATTCCAAGCTTTATCATACTTTTAAATGTTAGAAGAAAACTTCTCCTCCTTCTTCATACAATGTGGATGAAAAATAAACAAGCCACCAACTTTTTTACAGGTAAGAGTAATGATGTGTGATAGAAATAAAGAGACTCGACAGATTTATACAGAGTTGGGGATTTGCCCCGTATAATGTCTAGAGGACCAGCGAAAAAAATATTCCAAAGGTTGGATCAAAATAAACATTTGGCAACAGACAGCAGTAAGGTGGTGGTTTTTATATGAAATGGTGACCAGAAGGAAGTATGGGTGAAAATGACGACATATCGGGTTGACGGAAGTGACATCATCAGGTTTGAGACCGGAAATGCTGTCATCTTGCGGGGACCGGAAGTGATGATATTGAGATGAGCCAATAGTGACATCATCATCCTGGGACTGAACGTGACATCATCACTGTGAGCCGGATGTGACATCATCTTCAGGAGTCAGAAGCAAAAGTGGAGCCTTGGTTTGAACGTCATTTTGTGGATCCAGAAATGAAGGTGGTAAGTAAGGGATTTCATTGTTTTTCTTCTGTAGGTCTGGTGAGAGAAGGAGAGAGGCATTAATGCTCGATAATAACCCTTTATCTCTCTTTAGGATTCACTCACCTTAGGGATTGTTGGCTGCCTCCTAAGCGCTCATGTGTGACAGGTGCCACATGTACCAATGCTGACAACCATGTGACTGGCAATGAAACGTCATGAAATCAAACAACATGTAGGCTGAACAGAACAAGACACAAATGCTGAGGACGTCACTGTCATGAAGTAAAAATAAATATTAAAAATAGGAAAAAAATATCTAAAATAGTAAAATCACAAATAAATGAGATTTTCAAAGATAAAACTTGAAATACTACAACCGAGAGCTCTTAAATATCAGTGAACAGCAATCTAATTTGAGCAGTTAATCAAAACCTTTGTCCTAGAACAATCATTGAAGTCTTATTATTGAGTTGCTCTTTGTCTGCCCCTTCCCCATATACAGGCAGCCCAACAGGAGCACCAAGCTCCCTACAACACAGCTCTAAAGATCACAGTGGCACAAGCCTCTCCACCATGTTGAAGTCACAGTCCTATTAGGGGTCCTTTAGCAGCCCATTTTAAATACCATTTTATTACTCCATCCATCTGTCTGTGGCAAGGGGTAGGAAACTTATTATACACCCAGACTTGGCTTTTTTTGCTCTCACACATATTTACAGTCTAATGCAAGGTGCAAAAGCTTTTCTTCAGGCACATTAACGACAGGCAGCAACTCCCATAGGATGTCAGCAAGGCTGTTACCGCAGATATTAAGCTGAATCCATACAGAATGACTAATAAATTGTTATTCTTTTTGTTGTTTTTTTAAAGATATCATATATGTCATTTCTCCTAATCTGATAAAAAAAAACAGCTGAATTGTAACTCACAAGCAGTGCAGCAATGTGCTAAAAAGCCCCTAGGCGGCTATCACAGGCTTTGAGGGTGGAGATTTTTGGATGTTGTGCAAGGAGGATGTGAGCTCCAGCTGCAGATACTTGCCTAGCATGGGATGCTGAAGTGGCTTCTCTTCTGCCTGTAAATCATGAATACAGGCAATCAGCTGTGCTGTGCTGCCTGGGTTAAATCATTTGTTTGTGTTTGCGGTATGACAAGGCAAGCAAGTGTCGTATGCAGCAATCACGGAGGGGATATTGTCAATCCCATTGGTATCCATATTACAGGCTTGCTGTTTTATGTTTTACCAGAAACCTCTGACTGTATTTCAACTGAAAATACTAATAATGTTGTTTTCAGGTTATTTATTATTTTCACATCTAATCCAGGTTAGTCCTTCCTAATTCAGTTTTCAGTCATGTGGTAGAAGGTATATGTACATAAAACAGATATCCATTATTTTATTTGATCCATTCAGAGAAGGAATATTGAGTTTTGCCAGAGGAAACACATTATAATAACTCGCACAATAAAAAATGCTATAAAATAGGAAGTTTGGATTGAGTGATTGAAATGGAGGAGGGACGCTGCACACACTTATTTCACATTGATGTTGAATCTGGGTCACTATTTAAAATCATGTCAGTAAGCTCTGTATCTAGGGTAAGACCTTTTAAGGGACTATTATTTTTAGGTCCAGAATATAAATATATTAAGCATTTGAGCATTAAATAAGAGATGCACTTCATATTGTATCCCTCTGCCTGTCCTTCAGATATACTAGAGCCCTGGAGACCCATGATATTTGTTTACTGAAGGTTTTCAATTTTCTCTTCCTCTTGGATTAGACAGACGTGTTTTAGACAAAATGAACAAGTGACCTAACTCTTTTCAATTAGCCTGCAGGAAATGTTTTTTAAAAGCATGGATACATTTAAATATCTAGGATCAGTGGTAGCCCAAGATGGAAAATTATAAGCAGAGACAATCCAGAGAGTGCAGTGTAGATGGAACAATTAGAAGAAGGTATCATGAGTATTGTGTGATTGAAGGCAAATGTTAAAGGTAAAGTTTTTAAGACAGTCGTAAGACCAGCAATGATGTGTGGAGCTGAGATATGGGCAGTTAAAGGGAGCTCAGAAGAAAAAGTTAGCTGTGGCAGAAATGAGAATGTTGAGATGCAGGTGTGGAGTTACAAAAAAAGGACAGAAAAAGAAATGAGACAATCAGAGGTACAAAAAAGTGGGAGAGATATCTAAAAAAGCACAGTAAAGTAGGGTGAAGTGTAATGGACATGTGATGAGGACAGGCAGTGAATGTGTGGGCAAAAGAATGATGGGAAGTCCAGGGGAAGAGAAAGGCAGGGAGGCCAAAGTGGAGGTGGATGGATAAAGTAAAAGGAGATCTGAAGGAAAAGGGTCTGACTGGGGAGGAGGTGCAGGACTGAGCTGTTTGGAGTAGGTTGATCAAGCATATCGATCCTACAAAGTGGCAAAAGATGAAGAGGAAGAAGAACTAGAAGAAGAAGAAGAAGAGGAAGGACAAGTGACCTGAGGAAATCAACTGCCCTCATGCCAAATGCTCATTTCTTTTTTCTTTTGTTTGGTTGCATTGTCTCGCATCTACCACATTATCTTTTTTAAAGGAATTCTCCACACCATATTAATAATTTGTATGTTATTTACCCTGTGCTGTTTGTAGTAATAGGGCGGCACGGTGGCGCAGTGGGTTCACTTCCCGGGTCCTCCCTGCGTGGAGTTTGCATGTTCGCCCCGTGTCTGCGTGGGTTTCCTCTGGGTGCTCCGGTTTCCTCCCACGGTCCAAAGACATGCAGGTTAGGTGCATTGGCAATCCTAAATTGTCCCTAGTGTGTGCTTGGTGTGTGTATGTTGGGTGTGTGTGAACCCTGCGGTGGGCTGGTGCCCTGCCCGGGGATTTGTTCCTGCCTTGCGCCCTGTGTTGGCTGGGGTTGGCTCCAGCAGACCCCCATGACCCTGTGTTAGGATATAGCAGGTTGGACAATGACTGACTGACTTTGTTTTCCTTTTTGACATTCCATGAGGTGGCCCTTCTGGGTTATGTCCTACACGACACAAGGCAGGACATGTGTTGGGGCTCTTAAGAGTTCTCATTTCCCCTTTTAGTGGGTTCCCTTATGCTGTTAACATGGTTTGCATGAGGACATGATGCAACTGTGACCACAATATTATCACCAGGAAGAATAGTTATTGCCTCTGAGACATGTAACCTTGTTAAAAAAATCAATCCTCTGGAGCACCAATTAACATGCCTTATTCAATGTTCCTGATGCTCATTCAGGAAGCACAAGGGAAACCAGAGAAAACAGATGTGGAGCTCCTGTTGCTGTCTTTTTCCAGGTGCAGACTTAGACAAACCCCAGTCAATACACACCTCAGGGGACACAGGAAGTTAGGGGGCACAAGATTGATGGAATAATGTATTGGGAAGGTGACAGGAAGGTTGATGTTTGATGAAAACTCTTAAAATGTGCCATGATTATAGGGATGACTGGAAACTAGTTAGTCAGTTCTCTTCCAGAGGTCAAGAGAAAATGAAAGCCCCCTATCAATAGGTGTTAAATTAGGCAAAGATGTTCAAACTCTGCACATTAGGATGGTCAATAAAGGACTGAGGATGAGGACATCATTTTCTTTAGGAGGCAAATATTTGGTGAAGAAGATTTTGTTCTTTTCCTTCTGAAGTGCTACACAACTCTGTTACAAGTGTAGGACTTTTCATTGTCCCATCTTTTACATAACATGCCAGAAGTAAATCTTCTTGAATTGTTTCGCCATGTTAAGAAGTGGGAATAATTTGAAAACCTAAACTAAGCAAAGTTAGAAATAAATCTGGGATGTGCCTATCATTCATTCTAGATCTTCAATCATTTCTTGCAACTTCTAATAATAGTACAGGATTGTGCCTGCCCTAGCAGCAATGGATGTTACGTAGGAATCAAGCCTGAAAGAGGCACAAGTCCATCACCTAGCACACTCATGAACACCCACATAAACTATTTATTTTTATATAGCCCAAAATCACACAAGAAGTGCTGCAATGGGCTTTACAGACCCTGCCTTTTGACAACCCCCCCAGACTTGACTCTCTAAGAAGACAAGGAAAAACTTCCAAAAGAACTCTTGCAGGGAAAAAAATGGAAGAAACCCTGGGAAAGGCAGTTCAAAGAGAGACCCCTTTCCAGGTAGGTTAGGTGTGCAGTGAGCGTCAGAAAAAGGGGGTCAATACAATACAATACACAGAACAGAACACAAGTAATCCTTAATACAATATACAGTGCAATAGAAATATTACAAGTAAAGAGCAGAATTCAACAGTAGATGATATTACATAATACAATTTGGATTTGGACACAGGGTCAAAGTTGAATTTGGTGAACTGAAATATATCCATTTTAAATGCTGGTCCCCATTATTTTCAGCACTCCAAGCATATAGCCATACCAGTACATGCATTTCAACTATCTCTCATTCACGCAGATCCATGCTGTATAATATCCACAAGATCAGACAATATCCGACTGAATATCCAGCACAATGTCTAGTCCAGGCTTTGGTCTTGTCACGTCTGGACTACTGGCAGGAGCACCCACATGTGCTATCAAGCCACTGCAAATAGTCCAAAATGCTGCAGCCCATCTTGTGTTCAACCAGCCAAGATGGACTTATATCACTTCTCTTTTCAGGTCGTTAACATGGCTCCCTGTAGCAGCATACATTAAATTCAAATCCTTGATGCTTGCCTGTAGATTAGTCAGTGGGTCAGCACCTGAGTACATGGAGACACTGGTGAGGTGCTATGCTCCATCTCACTCGCTCAGCTCTGCCAGTGAACAGCGTCTGGTGATGCAACCTCTGTGTTTTAGCAAATCTCATTCCAGACTCTTTTCTAGTTGGTGGAGCAAGCTGCTGACTCTGTCAATGTGTTTATGAAGTGATTTAAAACCCACCTGTCAAATATATAAGGAATGTTTTTTGCTCTATGGATCAGACATTGTTAACACTGGTCTGCAATAAAATATTTTTTGTTTGCTTCTGGGAACTTCAGAGCAGCTGTTTATAAAGTTTTTTTACACTGATTTCATATATGAAATCAGAATTAAGCTAGCACATCAGGTTTTGGAAATACACATCATTGATACTTTGACACTTTTGAATATCAACATGATATCTGGAATTTGGACTCTGTCCCACCAAAATTGTTTTGATGTGTTTATTCTGAAAACAAACTAGAAGACGATACCAGAGACACGTTAAAACATATTTATATCAATTTACCTCAATATAAAAGTGAGCTAATATACTTTCAGCAGGTTCTCCACAAGCTCAGTATAATTCTCTGCTCTGTGACTGTCAAGAAAATTCTAGACAACCTGCACGAATGAGGGTGCTGATTCAGTTGGCTTCAGTTTCCTTTTGAACTCATCGTCAAGCATCAGTTCACGGATTTCAGGAACAACAAAAACACCTTCCTTAATTTTGGCTTCACTGTTCTCGAGACCAAACTTATTTCTTAAATGCTGAAACGCATCGCCTTTACTGTCCAGTCACCCTAGTTGTCCAAGAACATCACAACTAAAAAATGGGAAGTGCTGGTCGAAAACCGTTTTCAGATTTGGAGTCAGCAAGTGAAATTTGTTAAAGTACAGGTGAAAGAATCCCAGTAGCAAATTGCTTGTTGACCAGTGTAACTGATATTTTTTGTTAGGATGGCTTTTACTATCAATTGTTAATTGCTGATTTTTGATACTTGATTTGCTTTTTTTATTTTATATAGATCTTCACTTGTGTTTAACCTTTGTAATCTGTCCTACTATGCCTGTTCAAATATAGACCCTAGACTGATGTTACTCATTTATGTTTGCCTCCTCTGTAAGCCACTTTGGATTGAAGCATCTGGTAAGCAAATACATGTAAAAAGTAAATGTCAAATTTCAACAATGTTTTAAATCTTTTGTTGTTCAGTTGTTAAGTGATGGTCATAAGTAAAGAAATCAGTTAAAGAGTTCAAACTAGCTTTTCCAAGTGGTCATATATTTACTCAAATTGAGGCACACAATTGTACACCCTGTTGTAATGAAATCAGTTACAGAAAGACAAGGCAAAACCATAAGTTCAACACACAAGCTTGAAGGTCAAAATTCATAAAATTCCAAAAAGGGGAAGAGAAGAGGGAACTGTGGTGCCGAGGTTAGATAGATAGATACAGTACTTTATTAATCCCAAGGGGAAATTCACATACTCCAGCAGCAGCATACTGATACAAAAAACAATATTAAATTAAAGAGTAATAAAAATGCAGGTAAAAACAGACAATAACTTTGAATAATGTTAACGAAGAGGCGTGAGGCGTCCTTCTTACTTAATGCTGCCTCCCCAGCACACCACAACATAGAAGAGGGCGCTCACCACAACCGTCTGATAGTGCGGCTGCTTCACCGATCCAGCATCTTGAGCTCAAATCCATCACCCAGTCGCTGTCCCTGTGGAGTCTGTACTGTACGCTGTCATTGTGTATGTGTGAGTTTTGGGTTGGTATGGCTAATTGGTGATTCCAGATTGGCTGTGTTTCAGTGCATGGTCCCTGTCATGGAATGGTGCCCTGTATAGATGGTCCCTACCGAGTGCTGCTGGGATAGGCTCGAGTCACCCCACCTTTCTGAACTGGATCAAACAGGTTTAAATGATGAAGAAAAGGCAGCACAGTGAAGCAGTGGTTAGAAATGTCATCTCACAGCTCCAGAGTGTTGGGTCTGATTCCTATGTGGCACTTGCATGTTCTCACAAGTTGGCATGGATTTTGTCCCACACCCCAAAGATATGCAGAATAAATACAACAACAACAACATTTGTTTCTATAGTACATTTTCACACAAAAGATGTAGCTCAAAGTGCTTCACAGGATGAAGACAAAACATAGAATTAAAATTTGGCAATACTAATTAACATAAAATCAATGTAAGGTCCGATGGCCAGAGGGGACAGGAAAAACAAAATAAAACTCCAGATGGCTGAAGAAAAAAACAAAATCTGCAGGGGTTCAAAAGCCCTGAGACCACACAGCCCCCTCTAGGCATTCTACCTAACATAGATGACCTCAAACAGTCTTCATGGTTTTCAGGCTCCACGTGGAAGAATTAGATGATGATGGTCATGTGGACTACTGGCCTTCAATCCATCAATGTAGGAACTGCACGGTGCTTTGATCGAGTGGTGGTGGCGCAGATTGCCACCACAGAAAAACGGAAAAAGAACAGCAGATAATATAGGGGTTAGTATGGATTTCAGAGCCACCAAGAATGATAATGATAATTAAATGCATATACAGAATATCAGGGTTACATTAAAATGAAGCTATGAGAAAGCCATGTATAATGAGTTTTTAGCAGTTTTTTAAAGTGCTCCACTGTATTAGCCTGGTGAATTTCTATCGGTAAGCTGTACCAGATTTTAGGTGAATAACAGCAGAAGGCTGCTTCACTGCTTCTTTTAAGGTTAGCTCTTGGAATAATAAGGGTTATGATTTGGAGTGTAAGATGAAAGGCATTCCGAGATATAGGATGGAGCGAGATTATTTAAGGCTTTGTAAACCATAAGCAGTATTTTAAATATATAAATAACAATAAATAAATATAAATAGTTTGGTACTTTTAACTTAGCCCTATGTTAGTTAACAGGAATGCATGATTGTTCCCTGCAATATACTGGTTCTCAGTCTGGAGTTATTATCCACCTTTTGTATTGCAAAGATAGGCACAGGGTCCCCCAAAACCTGAAATCGAAATTCTGATTAGAACATGAATAGATGAATGAAAATTAATTCTTTTACCCTTCATGTTCCCTGAACAGACTCTGGCCTCAAAACCCTGAATTAGACTTGGCGGGTCTGAGAATGTATGTGTGGAAGTGATGTATGTATTTCAGCTGAACGCAAGAAGGTGACGGGTTCTCAATACGGCATAGAATATAAGAGAAGCTCAGTTTGTTTCCCACAAATGTCTCCTTCCATAAGAGAGAATGGGATTGCTCATTAAAATGATGGCATTCTCCTGGGAAACAAATGCAGAGATCAAGAATTTCTCAAATCCAGTGAAAATGTCATTTTGGTGTCCTTTCAAAGAAGGAACCATTGGCCAGACAGGACAGCACATCCGTTTTCCCTGAGATTCATTTTATTTTATGTATGGTGCTCTTCACCAAGTAAAGGGTCAGAGCACTATAAATAGGCTCAATTCTGTAGATACAAATGCATTGCAGACTTAAAGTTAAAGTTACCTGAAGTGTAATGGCAAAGGAGTCTTTGTTCTTCTCTGAGCGAAACATCAAGAATTTGGATGGTTGACCTTCACAGCCCCAGAATCTTTGGATCAGATCGTACAATTGTCAGTGTTGAGATTGTGCGTTCTTTGTCGGCATACATTTTCCTCACAGATCCTAAAGAATTTACTGGCAATCCTAAACTGGCCCATTGTGAGGGTCATATGCTCTGTGATGGACTGATGGTTTCTGCTTAGTGCCAACTGTGACAGATTGTAGCTCAGACTGACCGCAGAATAAAAATGGATGGATAAGGTGGACGCTGACAGGGAGGCAGAGGCTGGGATAGGTTTAGTGTTAATGTTTTGCAAACACTGAAACATTTTATTCTATTCTTTTAAGGTAAATGAGTATTAGGAATGAGCTGATTGGAACTGAGTTAAAAAAATAAACATTTGCTTTCCAAGCTTTCAACAATGCTATCAAATGTTTTTTTTTTCCTGGTTGGAGCTCTGCATTTTAAATTCTGGTTCCTAAATAGCTGCAGGAGATTTCATTAGGACTGGAAGCATGTGGCTGTGCCGAGTCCACAGTTCCATTATGTTAGAAAGCAAAAAGACCACACACAAGTCCAGCACAAAATCAATAACGTGCAATTAAACACAAAGCGAATTCCCCACGGAGCGGAGGAGAAATTTGTTATGTATTAAATTCATCCCCAGCCTTGGCCGGTACAGGTGCATTGGATTTGATTTCTCTCAGAACATTTTCAACTAATCTGACCCAAGCACACAGTAAAGCACCTAAACCAATTGTAAAGTTAGCTCTTTGAATGCAAAAAAGTTTCTTATTGATCTACCGCCGAAACCATTTGAGAGCAAATGTTAAAAAAACACAGACTGTCGCGAAATGGCTTGTTGTTCAAAATGAAGTCCCTGTGTTCCATTTATTGCACAAAGGCTGAATCACAGTGCTGATTGTTTATAACTTCCACATGAGTGGGACAAAGGATTCTCTCTTCTTTCCAAGTTTACATTAAAAAATGTATGCTTAGGTGGCATGGTGGTTAAAGCTGCCACGTCTCTGCCTAAAAGACCTGCTTTCAATGTGCTGTTTAGTCAGTCCTTGTAACCCTGTGTTGCCATGAATTTTCATCCTGTGCATTGGTTTCTTCCTTTATGTCAACTGGTGATTCTGAAGTGGTCTGGTATGTGTGAAGTGTGTGTGTGTGTGTGTGTGTGTGTGTGTGTGTGTGTGTGTGGGCTGTACCATATAATGATGTGCCATCTGAAAACAGTGATGATGGGATAGGCTACAATCTCTAATAGACCTTGTGATGAAAAATTCAGCTGCAGACAATGAAAATGAATGAATGAGTGGCTACATGGTGCTTGGCACACTAGCCTGATGCTACCATCTTCATTGATAACAGTGACTTGAACTCCCTGGTACTCTTTGACACAATCTGTTAAGTGCCTTGTGTTTCTGGGTGGAGGACTGATTTCATGTTGGGAACAGGTCAGAACAGACACTACTGGCAACAATATAATCACAATTAGAGTATGACTGTGATTACGACCACCTAAAAGAGGCAGTGTGTTCTCAGGAAGGCCTCTATGGCTCTCATTGTGCCATGTTAGACGTTTCTAATATGATAGATTTTCTTTTTTTGGAGAATACGTTCTAAAAGTGCATCAGAACAGAACTTTTTTTCTAAACAGTTACTTTATGTTGAACACACACAAGTATAATTTGTAGAGCAGTTGTTTCCTTAGTCATTTGTTTTTCATTGTTAATTCTCAACTGGTTAAGAAAACAAGAGGCAATTGCAAATTGAGTGAAATAGTAAAAGAAATAATGAAGCTTTCTGAATCTTAACAAGTGAGTGAACTAAAATTAAGTCCAAAAGAATGGTACATTAGCAGTAACAATTGAATTCTAATTATGAAATTGGCTGGAATGAAAATTGGCTGCCATTGCAGCCCTCCAGGAGACTGAGGACCCCTGGTGCGCAGAAATAGGCTTTGATCATTTTGTAGGTTAAAGACCAATAAATAGAGCTTAGTAATCAATGTCTGTCTCACCGTCCACTTACATTCTCCTGGGCAAGGATGGAGGGATATTATTAACCCTCTCCACCCTGCCTCAGTTTTTCCTGTGTTCTTCTACTATGCATAACTTCCAAATTTTTTATCCAAACACACATTTTTATCAGGTGTCATTTATACAACAGTCAGCTTTTTATGTTTTTTTGTTAGTAAATGCTAAATGTAAAAGCACTCCCTTTTTCAGTGTAATTTTATTTTGCGGCATATAAATCAAATTACACAGTACATGCTAATTGTGAATTCTCCTTGTTCATGTTTATTATTATCAACATTCTGAACTGATTAAAATTAGCTTTGATTTTTTTTTTTCTTTCTCATTTTCCCAGTGTCATAGGTGCCTCCATTACGTACATTATTCATTGAGGCCAACACGCTGTTATCAACAACTACTCTGTCTTGCTGTCATATGCCTCAACACCTAAATTATATGTCACTTCATCATATAAAGCTATAAAAGATGGTGAAGCACATAAGAGCATAGAACTTAAGAAATTTGACAAATGAGACAGCCCATTTAGTTCTTCAAGCCCACTTGTTTAGCTAATAGCTCGGCTGTCCCACCATCTCATCCAGATTCTTCTTAAAGGTTGTCAAAGTTTCTGCTTCAACTGCATGTCTCGATAGTTTTTTCCAGATTCCCACAACACTTTGAGTAAACAAGTGTTTCCTGGCTTCAGTATTTCACATATATGGTGTTTTTCGGTTGTGAATGCACTTCCCCTTGACTTCCACTGGTGTCCATGAATATGTGATTCTGCAGGATCTAAATTATCGATATCTTTGAGCATTTTGAAGACCTGGGTTAAATCCGGTTTAATCCCCGGAGTCTGTCATATTGAGACATGTCTTTAAATCCTGTGATGCACTTGGTTGATCTCCTCTGCTTAGCTGCAAGTGCTGCTATGTCTTTCTTGTAGCATGATAACCAGAATTTCACATAATAGTCCAGATGCATGCTCACTAGCGCATTGTATAGACTGAGACTAATGTCTCTTGATTTATATTCAAAAATAAGTCTCACTGTCCAAGTGTTTTGGGTAAAAAATATAAAAAACATAATTCAAATAATCTGAAAAAAATGTAATCTAACTATCATTAGGAACTTAAGATTTGTTTATTTTTTTGACATATATTTTTGAACATGAATTTTGATTTTCAGCCTTTTTGCTCATTCCTTGGCTATCCACTCATTTAAGTTCTTTCTCTATCACGTTGCTTGGACATACTTGAGAACAAAAAATTGCAACACAACTAGTGATTATTTTCTGACTTACATTTATTTTCCTTTTTGATTTCCGTTTTGTTGTTGCTCTTTTTGTTATGTTTGAATTATTATTTTTAACATATTATAATGTTATGTTTGTTAGTGTTTCTTTATCATTTGTTAATGATGTGCTGTAGCTTGAAATGCACTACCATTTCCTGTAGTTTCTGTGTGGCGCCCCAGGAGGCGGGGCCACCCTGATGTCACTGCTGCTGGCTCCTCCTTCTGGCTTTGTATTCTTAGCCAGAAACGAAGCTCAGCAGTGGAGCACTGAGTTAATATCAGTCTTTTTGTGAGCATTATTATTTTGTTTTTTTGCTTGTGTCTGCATTTTCTTTCCTGTTCATTGAAGTTGTCTTTACAATTTTTGTATTGGGAATTGTTGCTTAAATTGCCATTTTTTTAAACTAAATTCTTTATATATAAAATTTAGCATTGCCCTTTTGTTCCTAAGTCAGAATTTTATGTTTTCTTTGTCCCTTATGAGACATTTTTGTAAAGTTTCAGATTTTCTTTGTATTTTTGAACTTTTGAAGTCAGTTCCTCACTCCTTGCCTGAGCTGAGTAGTAGCTGACATCGGGAAAAAGGCCATGTCACATTATGTCACTTTTCCAGAGATTTTACATTCACATTTATATTTACAGTGCATCCGGAAAGTATTCACAGCGCATCACTTTTTCCACATTTTGTTATGTTACAGCCTTATTCCAAAATGGATTAAATTCATTTTTTTCCTCAGAATTCTACACACAACACCCCATAATGACAACGTGAAAAAAGTTTACTTGAGGTTTTTGCAAATTTATTAAAAATAAAAAAACTGAGAAATCACATGTACATAAGTATTCACAGCCTTTGCTCAATACTTTGTCGATGCACCTTTGGCAGCAATTACAGCCTCAAGTCTTTTTGAATATGATGCCACAAGCTTGGCACACCTATCCTTGGCCAGTTTCACCCATTCCTCTTTGCAGCACCTCTCAAGCTCCATCAGGTTGGGTGGGAAGTGTCAGTGCACAGCCATTTTAAGATCTCTCCAGAGATGTTCAATCGGATTCAAGTCTGGGCTCTGGCTGGGCCACTCATGGACATTCACAGAGTTGTCCTGAAGCCACTCCTTTGATATCTTGGCTGTGTGCTTAGGGTCGTTGTCCTGCTGAAAGATGAACCGTCGCCCCAGTCTGAGATCAAGAGCGCTCTGGAGCAGGTTTTCATCCAGGATGTCTCTGTACATTGCTGCAGTCATCTTTCCCTTTATCCTGACTAGTCTCCCAGTCCCTGCTGCTGAAAAACATCCCCACAGCATGATGCTGCCACCACCTTGCTTCACTGTAGGGATGGTATTGGCCTGGTGATGAGCGGTGCCTGGTTTCCTCCAAATGTGACACCTGGCATTCACACCAAAGAGTTCAATCTTTGTCTCATCAGACCAGAGAATTTTCTTTCTCATGATCTGAGAGTCCTTCAGGTGCCTTTTGGCAAACTCCAGGCGGGCTGCCATGTATGTGCTTTTTACTAAGGAGTGGCTTCCGTCTAGCCACTCTACCATACAGGCCTGATTGGTGGATTGCTGCAGAGATAGTTGTCCTTCTGCAAGGTTCTCCTCTCTCCACAGAGGACCTCTGGAGCTCTGAAGTAAGAACTACTTAACTCCTCCCTGACTAAGGCCCTTCTCCCCCGATCGCTCAGTTTAGATGGCCGGCCAGCTCTAGGAAGAGTCCTGGTGGTTTCGAACTTCTTCCACTTACGGATGATGGAGGCCAATGTGCTCATTGGGACCTTCAAAGCAGCAGAAATGTTTCTGTAACCTTCCCCAGATTTGTGCCTCGAGACAATCCTGTCCCGGAGGTCTACAGACAATTCCTTTGACTTCATGCTTGGTTTGTGCTCTGACATGAACTGTCAACTGTGGGACCTTATATAGACAGGTGTGTGCCTTTCCAAATCATGTCCAATCAACTGAATTTACCACAGGTGGACTCCAATTAAGCTGCAGAAACATCTCAAGGATGATCAGGGGAAACAGGATACACCTGAGCTCAATTTTGAGCTTCATGGCAAAGGCTGTGACTACTTATGTGCTTTCTTAATTTTTTTATTTTTAATAAATTTGCAAAAATCTCAAGTAAACTTTTTTCACGTTGTCATTATGGGGTGTTGTGTGTAGAATTCTGAGGAAAAAAATGAATTTAATTCATTTTGGAATAAGGCTGTAACATAACAAAATGTGGAAAAAGTGATGCGCTGTGAATACTTTCCGGATGCACTGTACTTATTTGGCTGACTCCTTTATCCAAGGCAACTTATAACATTTATGATACAATTGGTTATATTTCTTTTGGTTTTCCAATTGGAGCACAGGGAGGTCAAGTCACTTGTTCATGGACACACAGTGTCAGTAGTAGGATTTGAACCCACAACGATTTTAAGTCACAGCCTCTGTCGTAATTGCTAAAATAGGTCCTCGTTTTTAAAGACTAACTTTCCTTTCTCACTGTGTTTGTGATTCCAACAAATATAACTCAATCAATTGAATAAAACTAAAATAGCAAAAAAAAAAAAAAAACAGAATGCTACAACGTCAATACAAAAAAAACACATAATTCAAACTTCTCCCAAAAAAGAAAAAAGGTAGCAATATAAATAAAAACCTCATCTAAAATTATTCTTTCTATATAATAAAACAGCAAGTAGAGTAAGAAAGCTGAGCACAGGTGCTGATTTTAGGAAAGCTAAAGAATTTGACTTTTCCAGTTTGAGATCCTACAATACATTGATTTTCCACTCACTTATTGAGGGTGCACTGGGATTCTACCAACTGAGCAAAATAAGTCTAAGCACTAGTAGTGTTGTATGGGTTATTCAGTCATCGCACACTTTAATCACATCTGGAAGCACTTTAATGCTGTGCTAGGAGTAATGTATAGATCCAAGAATACTGAAGAAATTATTTTTTTAGTTTTCTGTATGGTTGTCACCTATATTATTAGTCTTGGTGGAAGTGATTCTGATGTTGTTGTTAACAATGCTCTTTGCCAGGTCCTGATAAGTGTGATGTCAACATTTTCACCTTATTAAAGATAGCACTGCACTAGTACCTAAGAGTTTTGAATATTTTCAAAAACAATTTTTTTGTTGTCAAAATCAAATGCATTGATTTTGGTCTTTGAATTTAGATTATCTTTTAGTTTAGAAACTTTTACTTTGCATTTTGACCTTGAAAATAGCCTCTCATTTTGAACTTTGTCGATTGGGTCTCTAATTAGTTCTCTTAGTATTCTGGTCCACGTGTGATGTTTCCACCATTTGTATGTACGTTGGCTCTATGCAATTACTCTTCATTTACCTGTCCAAAATCTCAATCATTTGCCCTTAGGCTGCACATTTGTTCATTGCATGCATAGCAGCTATAATATGATTCTGAATGTAGTTTTTATTGACATTTTTGCTGAAATATTTCCACAAACATAGAAATAGAAATATAACATGTAAGACCATCTAGAACATATTTCAGATATACAGTAAATAAATGTATCATTATGCTGAGATAGGAAAATCTAAATTTCTGTTTTCTGTTTCTTTCATTTAATTTAGTATATGTTCTGTATAAAAATATTAAATAAATTCCAGAACTCTCTCTTTTGATAAATGGATTGTTCCATGTATATAAATGTGCTTACGGCATTTAAAATAACTGCAAAACATCTGAGTTTATGATGTAAAATATAATAAACAAAATATAAATATTTTTATGAAGCTCAAAGGAAAGACAACACAGGAGAGGCTTAGGATCAACACTGGGAATGTTCTTCAGTGGCTCTGTAAAAGCTCAGAATTGAACCCAATCAAACATCTCTGGAGAGACCTGAAAATAACTGTCTAGCAATGGTCTCCATCCTTCCGGGCAGAGCTTGAGAGGATTTGCAGAGAAGAATAGCAGAATACCCCCCAACCCAGGCATGTGAAGCTTTTTCAAATCATACCCAAGAAGGCTCCAGGCTGTTATTACTCCTGAAGGTGCTACAACTTAGTATGGTGTAAAGGGTCTGACTACTTGTGCCAATGAGAAATTTCAGTTTATTTTTTAATATACAGTGGAACCTCGGTTCACGACCATAATTCGTTCCAAAACTCTGGTAATAACCCGATTTGGTCATGAACCGAAGTAATTTCCCCCATAGGATTGCATGTAAATACAATTAATCCGTTCCAGACCATACGAACTGTATGTAAATATATATTTTTTTAAGTTTTTAAGCACAAATATAGTTAATTAAACCATAGAATGCACAGTGTAATAGTAAACTAAATGTAAAAACATTGAATAACACTGAGAAAACCTTGAACAACAGAGAAAACTAACATTGCAAGAGTTTGCGCTATAGCGCTACCAACCTCTGGCTAAAAACACTTTTTTTTAATGAGTTTTAAGCACAGGGAAATAATGAACATTTGAAAAAGTCCGTAATTTAATAAACAACCAAGAAAAGTAACATTGCAACAATGCACGCTATGAACCGATCGCTGTAAACAGAAGTGAAAACAAAATCAAGCCCAGTGCATTCTTTAACTGCCTTCTCTACCTTATGAGTCCAGCCCTCTCTCTCTCTCTCTCTCTCTCCTGTGGGTGTGTCTCTCTCTCACGCTGCCTGTGTGTGTGTGTGTCTCTCTCTGGCGCGCCTGAGTGTGTGTGTGTCTCTCTCGCGCTGCCTGTGTGTGTGTGTGTGTCTCTCACTGGCGCGCCTGTGTGTGTGTGTGTCTCTCTCGCGCTGCCTGTGTGTGTGTGTCTCTCTCTCTTGCGCTGCCTGTGTGTATGCGTCTCTCTCTCGCGCTGCCTGTGTGTGTGTGTCTCTCTCTCTCGCACTGCCTGTGTGTGTGTGTGTGTCTCTCTCACGCTGCCTGTGTGTGTGTGTGTCTATCTCTTTCTCTCGTGCACCTGTGTGTGTGTGTGTGTGTTTGTCTCTCTCACTCGCACTGTCTGTGTGTGTGTGTCTCTCTCTCGCGCACCTGTGTGTGTGTGTGTCTCTCTCTCTCACGCTGCCTGTGTGTGTGCGTCTCTCTCTCGTGCTGCCTGTGTGTGTGTGTCTCTCTCTCGCGCTCCCTGTGTGTGTGTGTCTCTCTCTCTCTCTCGCACACCTGTGTGTGTGTGTGTCTCTCTCACTCGCGCTGCCTGTGTGTGTGTGTCTCTCTCACTCGCGCTGTCTGTGTGTGTGTGTCTCTCTCTCTCGCGCTGCCTGTGTGTGTGAGAGTCTCTCTCTCTCGCGCTGCCTGTGTGTGTGTGTCTCTCTCTCTCTCTCTCTCTTGTGCACCTGTGTGTGTGTGTGTGTCTCTCTCACTCGTGCTGCCTGTGTGTGTGTGTCTCTCTCATTCGCGCTGCCTGTGTGTGTGTCTCTCTCTCACTGCCTGTGTGTGTGTGTCTCTCTCTCGCGCTGCCTGTGTGTGTGTCTCTCTCTCTCTCTCTCGCGCGCGCGCCTGTGTGTGTGTGAGTGTGTGTCTCTCTTGCACTGCCTGTGTGTGTGTGTCTCTCTCGCACTGCCTGTGTGTGTGTGTGTCTCTCGCGCTGCCTATGTGTGTGTGTGTGTGTCTCTCTCTCTCTCTCTCACGTGGCTGTGTGTGTGTGTGTCTCTCTCGTGTGTGTGTCACGCTCTCTCGCTCTGTCTCTTGCTCGCTGCACAGGAAATGCACAGGGAGAGACTGAACACATACAAACCGAAAGGGAAACTGGCTTGTATACCGAGTGTGTGGTCGTGAACTGATGCAAAAGTTTGGCGAACTTTTTGGTCGTAAACCGATTTGTACGTGTACCGAGACGTTCGTGAACCGAGGTTCCACTGTATTTGCAAAATTTCTAATATCCTGTTTTAACTCTGCCATGCTGGGCTATTGAGTGTTGTTTGATGAAGAAATAAATACATGTAAATGATTTTAACATAAGGCTGAATCATAAAAAAATGTGAAAAGGTAAAGGAATCTAAATACTTTATGAGTCGACTATATATACTGTGTCAGTGCCACATGGGTTGGCCAGGCATCCCGACCAGAAAAGGGGATGGCTCTGAGCAGGCAGATGGGCATCCTGGCCAGGAGAGAAGAAGAAGCCAAACGTAGAAGAAATAGCAGCAGCCCTCCGTATCGGCACCCATTTGGGAGCCAGCAGGGAAGGATGGGAGATGTAGTCTGGCAACACAGCCCTGCTGGGGACCATGCATGCCACAGCGGGGTGCTGTTGGGACATGTGCTCCCAAATTTATGGGACTTCCGTATGACCAGAAAGTGGCCTTGGAAGTACTCCCAGGTCCTTAATAAAAGAGACTGCACTCTCTTATCTAGGTGAGTCGGAGCTGGGAGGACGTAAAGTAACATTTGACTGGAGGAGGGCAGTGCGGTGGTGAGAGGAATTGTGGAAGAATATTTTTGTAGAAAGAAGACCTGTGCTTGTGCTATTTTGTGGAGGTAGCGTGTTTAAAAAACACATTTTTATTTGAACCCAGGACTCTGTGTGATCATGTTTGGAGGTTTGGGGCTCACTGACAGCCCGGTTCCCTCACAAGTATCATTAATTTTACACATGTGTACAGTCAAATATACAGATGTATACATTGCTATTATAGAACAAAGGATCTCATTTAGCTTCACCAGGAAACTAAATTTTTATTAAAGGCACTGTACAGTGATAAATATCAGCTACATACATAATGGTACTCTTGAAATTAATTATTACATAGCTTTCCTCTTCAAAAATTGAGCAAAAAAATATTGGGATCTTAATGTAAATGGAAATTGACCTTCTCATTTCTCACTTGTCCAATAAAAAAGTGTCAGGCTAACAAACCTTACTGCCAAACTGTGGCGATGCCATTTGCTTTTCAGGTTTCAGCACTGAGGTTCTCCAAACCTGGTATTGTGCCATTCTAAACTGAAATAATTAGTCAAGCCTTGTAGTGGTCTTTGGAGACTGGAAACTAAAAAATTACATAAATAGGAAATAAAAAAAATGATTTTCCCATATGCTGCCTTTGAGGTTCAATGTTTTCTTGCTCTGTTTGTTGCTGGTTTTGGATTCTGTAGTAAGGTTTGTATCGACTAAACAATTGGTAGCTATGTAAATAGTACAATGGGTGGCCTAAAACAAATGTGTTGTTATCTAAAGAGTGTGGTAATGGTTGTGCAGGTGCAGAGGAAGTAAAATTGTTGATTAAAAATCTTATTTCTTGAATTAACATTGTACATGAAATGGCTATTCCTGTTTCCTCACACTTTGTCACAGTTTCTCTCTTACCTCCTGTTGGCCATCATGCATCTTACTTCTAGATATTGCAGGAATAATTAAGTGGGGTGCCAATAAATTGCTGAGCTTGGCTTTTGATATTCTGCCAGTATGTGTTTGCCATGTCAGTGTGAGTTCAAGAAAAGACCGATATGACTTGCTCTTTCAAATTCTTAAAACATTTCATGTACATTCATGTACACTGTAACCGGCTACAAGGCGCGTACCCCGGAATCACCTCTACTTTTGCTTGTAACATCACTCTCAACATCAGACAGCACAAGCCAAGCTAAAAATAAGGCAGGTTTCCTCAAATCTTGACTTGTTGATATCTCCTGTTCTTTTGTTAAGTTGTCTTAAATCAATTTAAATATTTACCTAATTGAAAAGTTTTACTGCATTACACATGTCACCTAACAGGGAAATCCTGACTATATCACTTAATGAGGTTATGGGCACTAGGACCCCTGAGCAAAAAAATATTTCTTCACTCTATTATTCTCTCTTCGGGTTTGAAATCTGGGAACCAAAGACAGGCACAAATAATAATGCTGAAATGGGCCCTTTAGAAGATTTATTTAAAATATTAAAATGATTAAAAACCATCAAGCAAAACTTCCCTTTTTCTCTTTTTTTTAAACTGCATAGTCCCAAAAACAGTCAATCACTGCTACAGTCTTTAGCCTGATCCTTCTGCCACCAGAGATTCCCAAAGGCCCACTCTGATGTTCCTGTATCCACTCAAAAATCCTCCTCCTCTCTGGGATAAAACTGCACCATAAATGGAAGGAAGCATCTAAACAGTTGAATCAGAGCTGCCAGTACCCAATGGAGTAAGGTGCCAATTTGCCACTGTCTGTGGTTCAGTACCCACAATTTAATAATACTTAACTTTTAGATGGGCGGCTTCTTGTTTCCACAAGGAAAACCATACCCATTTCAGTTCACAGACCACTTGGTAACAACCCTCCGGAAATCAAATTTACATTGCTGGCTCCCTTGTAGCCGCTGCCATTTCTTCTACGATGTCCCTCAACTGTTTCTCTTTTTTCTTTAATTACTGTTCTTTTGTTTTCTTTCGTTGAACCAAACCCAACAATCTTCCGTCTTTTTCCTCTGCCTCAAAGTGTCCCCCTTGTCTTTGTTAACTGCACTCATTTCAATTCAGTTCCCATTCAATTAAATACAATTACAAAATATGTGAAAAGTACCCAATCAATTAAACAGTGCAACAATTGCAAAACGAGTGAAATCAATTAATCAAGTGCTCAATCAAAGAAAAAAAAACACAAAGTGCAAATCTACCTAATCAACAAAAAAAAACATGAAAAAGAATCCTCCATGTATTATAATACTGTGACACACACATACTTAACAGATATTGGAAGCTTCTAATCTTATCTCCTACTTACAGTACTCCCTCATCTGTCTAATTAAACTGCTCTTCCACCTACTCAGCATATTTCCTATCTCTTTAGCTGCTTATTTCATGGAGTGTACAACGTTCATAATAGATTGGGAAATTTGGAGCTAAGGGTTTTGTCTGTCCAGCTTCGGACACTGCAAAATCCAACAGTGTTAAACTAACACTTGAAAGTGAACATAAGAACACAATGTACTGTAAACTCTTACGTTTTAGCTTAACACTATAAAAGTTCATTTAACACTCACTGGTGACTTTGCTGTGAAGTGACCTAGAAGAGAAAAAACATCTTCTACACAAATATGTGAAATACTGAATGAGAGAGAGTCAGACTTGATTAGTTCAGCTGGGTAACAAGTACCCTTCTATTTCTTCATCCTCCATATTTGAAATTATTTTGTTATTATGCCAGCAATGTTATGAATATAGATTCGGTCACTGCTTTTTGCAGATGATATTGTCCTGTTTGCTTCATCAGGCCGTGATCTTCAGCTCTCTCTGGATCGGTTCGCAGCTGAGTGTGAAGCGGCTGGGATGGGAATCAGCACCTCCAAATCCGAGACCATGGTCCTCAGCTGGAAAAGGGTGGAGTGCCCTCTCAGGGTTGGGAGCGAGATCCTGCCTCAAGTGGAGGAGTTCAAGTATCTCGGGGTCTTGTTCACGAGTGAGGGAAGAATAGAGCATGAGATCGACAGGCAGATCGGTGCGGCGTCCACAGTGATGCGGGCTCTGCATCGGTCTGTCGTGGTGAAAAAGGAGCTGAGCCGCAAGGCAAAGCTCTCAATTTACCAGTCGATCTATGTTCCTACCCTCACCTATGGTCATGAGCTATGGGTAGTGACCGAAAGAACGAGATCGCGAATACAAGCGGCTGAAATGAGTTTTCTCCGCAGGGTGTCTGGGCTCTCCCTTAACGATAGGGTGAGAAGCTCTGTCATCCGGGAGGGGCTCAGAGTAGAGCCGCTGCTCCTCCGCATCGAGAGGAGTCAGATGAGGTGGCTCGGGCATCTGATCAGGATGCCTCCTGGACGCCTCCCTGGTGAAGTGTTCAGGGCACATCTAACTGGGAGGAGGCCCCGGGGAAGACCCAGGACACGCTGGAGGGACTATGTCTCCCGGCTGGCCTGGGAACGCCTCGGGATTCTCCCGGAAGACATAAAAGAAGTGGCCGGGGAGAGGGAAGTCTGGGTATCTCTGCTCAAGCTGCTGCCCCCGCGACCCGACCTCGGATAAGCGGAAGAGGATGGATAGATGGATGGATGTTATGAATTGTGCACTTTGAGAATTGTTTTTTTTTTCATAAAATATTTTTTAGAACAATATATTGCGTGGGAATGTGGGCTGCTTTTTCTCTAGTGCCTTCTGAGTGGTTCTGAGTTCTGAGTCTTCACAGTTATAGCTCTCTGTTATAAAAAAAATGATACATGATCTTTGGAAGAGAGATCTTTTGAAGATAGATCTTTTGAAGAGAGACAGAGAGACACTTTCATGTCCTGCAAGACAGACAAGTCACGTCATACTTTCAACCTTTGGAAACAAGTCCCATGATACACATGCAGAGCAGGTTAGAGATAATGGAAGTAGGAAATTCAAAAGTCTCAAAAAAATTAGAGTAAAGATCGCAATAGAGCAAACAAACAGAAAATATTACTCGCTGAAATAACAGAACAGCAAAAAGATATCGCATAGTGTTTGAGGATGTCTGGGAGACAAGAGAGACAAGGCAGTGAGACAAACGGACAGGTGCTTTTAAATGTTCGAAACGCCGCATGAAATGCAGATCACGCGGCATGGCAGCAGCAGTAATCCAGCAGCTGACTGAGCAAAGAAGAGGTAAAAAAAAACAACTGTTATTTGTTTCCCATTGTATCAGAGGGGTTTCGGAGGAGCAACCACGTCTCCTTGAGGTGCTTTCAGCTACTCTTTCACAAAGGCGCGTAGTGCTTGCGGTGGGTGGGGGGGGGGTTGGGGGTATTCCAGGCAAGCAAAGTGCAGATCACGCTGCAGCAGTAATCCAGCAGCTGATCGAGCAAAGAAGAGGTTAAAAAAACACAGTATTTGTTTCCCATTATATCACCGTTTAAGAGGGGTTCTGGAGGAGCGACCGTGTCTCCTTGGGGTGCGTTCAGCCACTCTTTCACAATGGCGCATAGTGCTGGGTGGGGAGGGGTAAGTGAGCAAAACGAGAAGGGGGCAAAGCCCCCTAGTGTTTCCTGAATGTAATGATGGGGTGAGAAGTTAAGCAAAATTAGACCTTTTATTGTCTAACTAGTAAGATTACAATATGCAAGCTTTCGAGGCAACTCCATTATTTTGTTTACCAGTTGGAAATAGCCAAGTTATTTTTCCTGTTACCAGCATGCGGATCCTGGATCTTGGATATGTGGAACTTACATAACATGAAACCGCGCCTTGAGTCATCAGCATGACTCTTTAAATCCAGCACAAAGATTCATTTGGTATCTGTGACTGGGGAAAAAACTCAAATGAATCTTTCGAGTGAACACCATCCCATGCTGCAGCAGCCAAAAAATGTTCTGCTGGGCTCATAATTAGCACTGAGGACATACCCCCAGCTGCAGTGTCAGCCTGACACATTACCAACCCAACCCGGCTCAATATGTAGTTGTTATGGTACTGTGTACTTTAATATTTCCTGAGTGCCTCTTTCAGTTGTTTATTACTCTTAGTTTAGTTACTGATAAAAATAATTGTGCTGTTTGCGTCTCAGTTTTGTTTTTTTATGGCTATCACCACATTGAATTACTACCATTATGATGTAGTGGTCGTTGTTATGCAGCTCATCTCCTGAAATACTGTAATTAATGTAATGGTCCCGATAATATAAAAGGTGCAATCAGACATGTTCAAGTTGTCCAAGTTTTTGGATGTCTTCAAAAAACAATCTTACACGCATGTGTGTTTAGTTCTTGGGCTTTAGATTCTCTGATTTCTGATTCTTTGCTTTGTCTCCTTACTACGATTGCTTGATTTGTGTTTTAGTCTTTTGTTTCGACTTTGGCTTTGGTTTACATTTTCTTTTTCTGCTTTTTTTAGGGCGAGGTGTAAGAGTAAGGCACAAGGCATATAGTGAAAGGAATGAATAATAACTTGTACAAACTATTCATTAAGAAGATATTTACACTACAGAAAAGAAAACAAAACAACAACATTTATTTATATAGCATATTTTCATACAAATTATGTAGCTCAAAGTGTTTTACAAGATGAAGAAAGAAAAAAGGAAAATATAAAAAAAAAAGATTAGGCAATACTAAGTAACAAAGAATAAAATAAGGTCAAATGGCCAGGAGCACAGAAAAAACAAACAAAAAAAAAACTCTAGGGAGCTGGAGAAAAAAAACCCCAAAATCTGCAGGGGTTCTGAGGCCAAGAGACCGCCAAGCACCCACTGGACATTGTACCTAACATAAATGATCTCAATCAGTCCTCATGGTTTTCAGGCTTTACATGGAAGAATTGGATGATGATGGTCATGTGGACATCTGGCTTTCAATCCATCAATGTAGGGACTCCATGGTGCCTTGATCAGGTGGTGGTTGTGCAGATCGCCACCACAGAAAAACGGAAAAAGAACAGCAGGGAAAGTAGGAGTTAGTATGGATTTCAGAGCCATGATAAAAATAACTAAATGTATATACAAAATGTCAGGGTTACACCAAAATGAAGCTAAGAGAAAGCCATGTTAAAACAATGAGTTTTTAGCAGTTTTTTAAAGTGCTCCACCGTATTAGCCTGGCGACTTTCTATCGGTAAGCTATTCCAGCTTTTTGGTGCATAACAGCAGAAGGCCGCCTCAGCACTTCTTTAAGGTTTAGCTCTTGGAATTTTACATCTGTTGATCCTGAAGTGTTTTGGTGGGAAATCTGAATGGTGACAAATAAAGAAAGTGGTAACTGCTGCAATATGTAGCCGAAAAGCCTACACCTAAATTCAGAAGCAGCTAGCGAGTTCTCCTTGAAATCAGAAAGCTTGATTTCAGTTAGTCTACAGGATTAAAGTGTAATATGTGAGTCTACTTTACAGAACTGCTGTGAACTGTACTGTGCTGTTATGAATACTGTGTTACATTTTTTAATATTTAACAATATATTTACAATACAGCTGAGTTAAAAGACAGAGCAAACTTATGCAAAGACCAATGTGTGCTAACATTTTCAAAATTATCCACCAAACCCAGTTCAAGGTTTTTAAGCCAAACATACCATTAACAGTCACTATGCCCATTGCCAGTTGACAGAGAAGTTAGGTAACATACTGTATGATGTCATTATGTAATGCCTAATTAAGATGGAGGCACTCAGCTCTTACCATCTGTGCTTTGGATCCCTTTCATTTTTTTCTTCATTCCCATTTAGTGTAGAGGAAGCTAAAAGGTGTTTTCTAGAAGAGTTTAATGATAAGACCTTTGTAAGGTTTCTTGACTTCTTTCACTGTTTTGTGTATTAGGTTTTGTTATATGGTATTTTCTGCTTTCTCTCTCCCTCCTTTCGTTTTGTGACCCATTGCAGGTCCCCTGAATATGAGCTTGTTTGCTCCCTTATTCTTCAATTTCCTGGTTACATACCTCTGGTTTGCTTTTGGCCAGATATTTTGAGCACCTAGTGCCTGTGATATTACTTTTTTCAATTTTGATGTCTTTTTCAGATACAAAAACAAATTCTCTTTGAATAGCCACATGTCCATTTTGCTAAAATGATGGCTTCTTTTTCTGCACCAAAATCAATGTTTCTTTTCATGGCTTTGAATCATTTTTGGATCTGTTTAGTTTGGATCTGCTTTTTTTTTCAGTAATCTAAATCTGCAGTTAGAATTGTGAAATCTTGTGTGGTTCATATTATGAAAATTTATTTAGCATAATTTCAGCTTTGTTTGTTGCGGGCATTGCTATTTTTGCCACTTGTTGGTGGGTTGCTTATTGGATGCTAGGAGCTGGGTTTGGAGGTCATGACCCTAACATTCATCACAGAATGGGTTAAAATGTCAGCCTTTTGTATACTTCCTCTTCCGAGTTGATAGTTGTTTTGTTTCTGAAACACTCTATTTTCATAAATATTTTTCTGGTTTTTGAACTTGAGCTTGTATTTTGACTCTCGTTTTTGCTTTGGTTGCAGTATGATAGATCTCAGAGTTTTTCAACTCTTGTTGACTGTCTGTTCTCCTTGGGGCTCTCATGCATAACGCTGTGTGTAGAATTCACACTAAAACTTGGCATACGGACAAAAGCGGAAATGTGTGTACGCACAGAAAATCCAGATGCCAACTTCCATGTTCTATCGCTCCATAAATCCCAGTCAGTGTGAAAAGTAACACACGTGCACGCGCCTGCTGCCCCACCCCAACTCCTCCCAGAATTGATCCTCTTTGAATATGCAAACCAATATAAATAGTCCTTAAGCTCAGCGTTCCGTGAAAAGGCAATGGCAAAAGCACAGGGGAGAATAGAAGAATTTCAGCGAATGCCAAGTGGAGGCAAGGAAAAACTAACTATTTGTTGCTTTAAACAGTGATATAAACAACAAAAGAAACTTGATCGAGTAACATAGAGTGTTGGAAAAACTCGAAAGTTCAAGTTCACAAAGTCACATAGTGCACCGAAATAAAAAAGAAGTTGTCAGATATCAGAGTCGCCATGAAAAGGCGAGTCGTAGCCCACCGTCTGAGTGTCATATGAAAGCTTATTAGGGTACAGAAAAAAAATTTAAAAAAATAGGGGCACAGTGGGAAAAATGCTCGAAATGTCAACTTTAATCAATCAATATAGCCTTAAGCTCAGTGTTCTGTGAAAAGGCAATGGCATCTTTAAATCGTTTAATTTACTAGTTTCTCAAATACCATCGTAACTAATGTAGCACGTTAAATGCTTTGTTTTGTATGTGTTCTTCTATGTGCTCTTTGTGTGTGAATCACTATGTGCTTCTTAAACGGGCTTTCTCTTCCTCCAACAGGACACAAAATCCATTACATTCGTGATATGGCAGCTCTCTGAATAATTAAAATACTGAGATGTATACTTGATATCATTTTAATGATGATAGGAGTTAAAGCATGTTATTAAACATGAGAACACCGTGGAGCTGTGATAGTAACGAGCTGGCGTCCTGTCCAGAGATTGTTCCTGCCTCCCGCAAGATCCAATTCCTGTCCTTCCTTTTCTTTCTCCAAGTAACCAATCACCATACAATCAGCTCTGTAATAGATGTTAATCCATCTATAAGCTGAGAACACCGATTCTTCAAAACATTTAAGGAACATTTAAATATCTTCATAGTACATGTTTAATTATGCTATACATCTATCCTTCCAGTGTCGCGCCAGCCCCAACAAGAATACAGCACAAGGCAGGAACAATCCCTGAACTAGCTAGCGCTGCGACACCAAGTCCTCACATGTTTAATTGTTAACAGTATAGATTATGTAAATGATGTTAACATTTTATCTGTATAATGTAATAAACATATTTTGCTGCATTTCATCTTAAAAATGATATCGCCATCATATATAAATACGCGCTTTATAAAGATAGCTCAGGTTGTGCAAGTTTACAGTGAGGTGATTGTACTAATAAGTACAAACACTTCTACAAGGAGCACTTGATGGACTGATTGAGTGCTTTTATAGTTCTTCAGATGAAACTGTTTCTGAACCGCGATGTCAGTACAGGAAAGGCTCTGAAGCATTTGCCGTATGAGAGCAGTTCAATAGACGGCATGGCTGAGGCACCATGTGCTTGATGCTATATACCTATAATTCTCTTTGCAATCAGCTTCTATAGAGCTGTGATTCCACACTCAGATACAGTGATATAAATACTCAGAGTGGTGCAGTGAGAGTAATATGGAAAAAGATGATCTGCTGTGGCAACCCCTAACGGGAGCAGCTGAAAGAAGAAGAAAAAGAAGAAGGTGCAGTGAGAGTAACAACACTAAAGCAGCTATGGTATATGGAATCGTTTGTCCACTCTGTGGACCATTATATTGTTACAGGTTAATTACAATCAGATGCCTTAAACTAATAAACAATATGCGGTTAATTTCAATGTATATGATAAAGCCGTGTCGGGGATGTGGATCTAAAAGAGAAAGGGAAACCAAACTGGACAAAAGCACTGCTTTGACGCTGGGTGCCGCCAGTTTGCAAAACTGAGCGGAGAACTTGCGTATGCCAGGGTTTGAGCTACCGTGAAAATGTACATGGCTATACACCAAGTTTAGGTTTTATATGGCAACGGGAGTACGCAACATTTTTGTGCGTACGCACCATTTATACACGAGGCCCCTGGTTACTTTTCAAACAGTTTTGATATCATAATAGTTTCTAACTTAACTGCTTGATATTTTGAAACAGTCACTTCATAAAATATAGATGTTGTGTAGACAGAATGTTGTGAAGCCAGAATCGCCTTGTACAGCTACACCAATGTTTAAAAAATGAAACAGTTTGGTCAGACTGCCATTGTAAGGTTTTATTGTTATTGCTTGATAAGGTGTCATGGCTGCCAATACAAGAATTATTATTTCCAAACAGACCAAATGAATCAAGTGGAAGATGATTCCTTTTGAGACATTATAGAAGGTCAGACATAAACATCTTTCAAAACTGTTTGAAAATTTTAGGAAGATTGCTAACCTCAAAGTTTTCATGTGCATCTTTAGTTTGTTTTCCCACATAATTTGGACACTTCTTTAACAATCTCTTTTATAATATAGCTATAATGATGTCTTTGATCATATGACATATGAGTCATGTGCCTAGCAATCTTGAAGTAGTATTGAGACCAGATGCACAATATGGTGATGCCCACAATAACTGTATTAACAATGACATCACTGTCTTCACAGTAAAATTAATAAGCAAATAATATGATTAAAAGAAAAATGACTAATGTGTCCTTGACATAAGTTAGACTGAGTCCATTAAACATTAGACATGATCAGTTTTAAAAGAAAAAAAGAACATCATTCAGGGATGGCACTATAGTTGGACTTTGCCCACCCAATTAAAAATTTATAGAAGACACATGAACTTTTGTCTTATTGGTTTGGAGATGACAAGGTCCAGAACAAAACTCAGTATGATGACATTTGGTTACTCAGAACGTTGGTGAATTCCAGTGGTTATATCAATATTCATTTTTTGTGTGCATGTATCCAACTATATAATTTTCCCCTAATTCTTAAAGTATTTTTCCAGCATTGTCTGACATATTTCTTGTATTCCACAACTTAAGCTAGGTAGTTTTGCTTTCCCTGCCGGAATTTTGGCATTCTGAACTATTTGGATATGTTCATAAAACCATTTTGGAAAATGGCACTAGAATGTGACAGAGCATTTTAGAAACATGCTATTAGTACTATCCACAGATAACAGCAGCCTGGACAGAATTTAGACACAGAAAAAAAATAGGTGAGACTATTTGCTGTTTGCTTTGGCAAAATCAAGTAGAAAAAAAATTACATTACAACATAAAAGGTATTGCTGAAATTATGGGGTTATTAAATGAACTTTCATTTTAGGAACATGTTGAAGGAAGTGAGAAAATTTTGTTTTGTTACCAGAGTTTGCAACTTTTAATAGACAAATTTATAATGTTTTATTTCAAAAATTATTTAGAGAATTATTGTGTTCGAAATTCAAGGAGCTGATTTTAAAGACTCTTGAAATTTCCTATATCCTTACTCTGTTTTTTATAACTGATTATTATTTAACTGATTATTATTTTTTGCTACTAGACATTTATTGTATTTTCACTAATTAAATAAAAATTCAGTAATATATCATTAATTTCTGCTATTTTATTGCATACCTTTGATAATCTTGCTTCACCTCCTAGGCTTTTATCTTGTAAGGTCAGATAAAGGTCAGTGATTCTCAAATGAGAATACAGGTAAAATTCTGTTACAACGAACTCCCAGGGACCTAAAAAATATTTCGTTGTAACGAAAATGTTGTTGTAATGAGATTATGTATTTGTTACTATAGTGCTTTCTTTAACTTGTGCTCGGGCGTTTGCAATCATTTCAATAGCTTCTTTCGCGTTAATTTTAATCTCCTCCTGCCTACAAGTTATGCTGATGAGAATTTTTCTCAGCATTTCCTTGCGATAATACACTTTCAGGGTATGAATGATGCCTAAATCCAATGGCTGAAGCACTGCTGTGGAATTGGGTGGGAGGAATTCAATGCGAACATTATCTAAATGTGGAAGCATGTTGTGGGCAGCACAGTTATCAATCAGGAGCTGAATCATCCTTTTCTTCTTTATATTGTGAAGTTTCTGAGCTCTTTTGAGACCCCCCCCCCAACAATGGTAACAACATGCTGAAGTGAGTCCCAAAGCGCAATTGCCGCATCTTTGGAAGCTTGTTTGTCTGTTGCCGGGGCAGGCTCATAGCGCTGCAGTAAAGCAACAAAGAAGCAAATCATAAAAGATCGGGGTCACGCTATAAGTCCCTGTCTTGCACCCAAAACACAAGGCTGAGTATCAGTACTTTAGCAAAACCAGCTTTATTCAGCTTGAAATAGGAACGGCACACTTATTTATTGTCGCGTGATCTGCCACTCTGCTATACACAGACACAGCAGATCAGTGATCAAGTAATCCTGTTACCTGCATTTACAATGTTCCTTGCATATCACCCATCGATATCTTTTCTGTTTGCTTTGACAGAGAGACGCAGCACAGCTTTGAGCCGGCTGTTGCCCCAGCAACAGATAAACAGTCTTCCATAGACGCAGAGTTTGGACTTTGGGACGCTCTTCGGCACGCTGTCTAGTTGGGGGAGGTCCCAAGAGAGTTTACAAATCTGACATTTTCTTGAATGAATGCCACATTAATAGGAATGTTTCTTTAACGGGCATCACTGAACCACATAAAAACTGCTTTTTCGACGTCTTCAAATACAGCAGTTCACATACGTTTGCAACCCAAGATTTTTCTTCTTTTTTTACTCGGTCTTTCAAAACAGTTGACAGCGTCGATAGTGAAAGCGAAATTCTGAATTCACTGGCAACGTCTTTTTTCTTTTTGCCACAATCAAGAGGTGCAAAAAATGTAAAGTTATTTTTTTCTAATATGAATTGTTATCGTTTTTTCGTGCCTGCCGTTTCTATAGGAGGGTGACAATGAGTTAAATTCCAATGGATGTTTTTCAAATGTTGACAAGCAATAAGCAAAAGGTATCACTGAAATCCACAAGAAACAAAAAAGGCAAAAAAAAAAAAAAACAGTATGAGAAAAGTTCGAAGAAAGAAAAAAAATTTACAGTGTTTCTGTTTGGGGGATTGTTGTGCACAACTGTGCTGCGGCCACAGAACTAACTGCTCTGTGGATGATTCATTCAGGCATTTCAAGGTCTTTTGGGCACTTCGTTGTAATGAAAGTATCTGCTGAATGTACTTTGTAGTAACAAGATTTCTATAGACTTGCATCATATAGGGAATCTGTCTGGACCATAATAATACTTCGTTGTAATGAAAATTTTGTTGTAAAGATATTCGTTGTAATGGAATTTTACCTGTATGTGTCTGTGGACAACTCATTGAAGCAATATGTAGTGAATAGCAGTGAAATCTTGCACTGCAAAGGCTACAACTACAGGTCTTCTTCCTAAAACACTCGCCCCCAATTTCTCCAGTCTGCACATTTTAAACTGCTGCTAAGGGTTTCAGATAGAGGGCAAAATATACTGAACAAAAGACCTGGGGCCTCATGTATAACTGGTGCGTATGCACAAAAATGTTGTGTACTTCCATTTCCACACTCAAATCACGATGTATAAAACCTAAACTTGGCATAAAGCCATGCACATTTTCACGCCAGCTAAATGCTTGGCGTACGCAACTTTTACATTCAGTTTTGCAAACTGGCGGCACCCAGCGTCAAAGCAGTGCTTTTGATCCAGTGTAGTTTCCCTTTCTTTTTAAGATCCACATCCCTGACGCGGCTTTATCAAATACACTGAAATTAACCGCATATTATTAGTTTAAGGTCCGCAGAATGGCCAAACTATACCAAATACCATAGGTGCTTTAGTGTTGTTCCTCTCAATGCACCACTCAGAGTATGTATCTGAGTGTGGAATCACAGCTCTACAGCAGCTGATCGGAAAGAGAATTTTCGGTATACAGCATCAAGCACGTGCTGCCTCACCCATGCGCACTGTCTATTGAACTACTCCCATATGGCAAATGCTTCAGAGCCTTTCCTGTAGGGACATCGCGGTTCAGAAACAGTTTCATCCCAAGAACTATAAATGTACTCAATCAGTCCATCAAGTGCTCCTTGTACAACTGTTTGTACTTATTAGTACAATCACCTCACTTCAAACTTGCGACACAGTTATAAAATATGTTTATTACATTATACAGATAAAATGTAATCTATATTGTTAATAATTAAACATGTGAGGACACAGTGGCGCAGCGCTAGCGATGATCTGGTGCCTCGTTCAGGGATTGTTCCTGTCTTGTGCTGTATTCTTGCTGGGGCTGGCGCGACACTGGAAGGATAGATGGATAGAATAATTAAACATGTACTACGAAGATATTTCAATGTTCCTTAAAAGTTTTGAAGAATGGGCGTTCTAAGCTTACAGATGGCTTAACATCTATTACAGAGCTTGATTGTGAGGCGATTGGTTACTTGGAGAAAGAAAAATATGGACAGGAATTGGGTGTTAGTACGTTTGAAAGAGACAGTACTGCTGCAATAAATTATTTCATTGAAGGTCACGCATGGCGCAGCAAGCATCTTGCAGGTGGCAGGAAAAATCTCTGAACAGGGCGCCAGCTTGTTACTATCACTGTGCCACCATTTTCCCATGTTTAATAACATGGTTTAACTCCTGTCATCATGAAAATGATATCAAGTATACATCTCTGTATTTTAATTATTCAGAGAGCTGTAATATCACAAATGTAATGGATTCTGTGTCCTGTCGGAGGAAGAGAAAGCCCGTTTAAGATGCACATAGTGAGTCACACACATAGAGTACATAGAAGAACACATACAAAACAAAGCATTTAACGTGCTACTTTAGTTACAACGGTATTTGAGAAACTAGTAAATTAAACAATTTAAAGATGCCATGGCCTTTTCACAGAACACTGAGCTTAAGGGCTATTTATATTGATTTGCATATTCAAAGAGGCATAATTCTGGGAGGAGTTGGGGTGGGGCAACAGGTGCGTGCACGTGCATTACTTTTCACGCAGAGTGGAAGAACGTGGAAGTTGGCGTTCACACTGATTTATGCATCTGGATTTTTTTGTGCATACATTTTTGTGCATACATTGCATATTTTCACTTTTGTCTGTACGCCATGTTTTAGTGTAAATTCTACGCACGGTGTTGTGCATGAGGCCCCTAATGCTCAGAAAAAACATATCATTCACGTTTACCATGTGTCCATTGATGTCTTTGAATGGCAAAGTATAATCTGATGCTACATAAAGGTTTTTCCCTTGAATCAGGTTATGTTTCTTTTTAGTTACAATGTGCACTTTGCACACACTACACACACTTATATATCTAATAGGGTTTTTTTAGGAGATTTTTTTAATGTAGATGGTTCATAGTAAACAGAAGCTTGGTCTCTGTTGCACCAGGTTAACAAGATTACCACTGGTCTTTGTAGTTAAAAATCACTGCCCCTACTTTGAGTGCCACCTTCAAGAGGTGTTGGATTGGTTTAGAAATATGAGCCATCAAATTACTACCTACCAGTTTTAAGCAAACTCACTCACGGCTGTCACCAGACATATATGGCTTCAGCAAGGCTTTGACTGATTTTATTAGGTGCATAAGGTCAACATTATTTGAGAAGAATAAGCAAAACTCAAAATTTCAAAGGCCTACCATGGCAGTGCATTCTAGAACTACTCCGATGCCATTGATTTCTTCCTCATTGGTGTCTCATAAGTTGGGGTCAGCCTCCCATTTTCTGACTGTTGTTTTGGAGTCTGAAAAAACAGTGGACTGTCTGCACCTCTCGTAGAAATGCAACATGTCAACAGCTTGAGAGAAAAGGGTCTTGGTATTATAAAGATACAAGTTTTCAAGAATTGTCATGTAGTAAAATAAATAGTGGGACAGCTTGTGGGACTCAAACACAATTTTAGTTTTCCTTTTCGACATGACCTTTTGTATGATTATAACTTTTGTTAGTACATCAGCTGTATCAGATCCCTGTGTTTAGACAAACAGTGATGTCAAATGACCAAGAAATAAATGACAGCTTTGACATGCAACATTAAGTCTTTCATGCTAGCCCAATATAAAGGCCCATGTTATTAAATGTCACCTGGAAGCAATAGAGTGTTTATTCTTGAACATTGCCACCCTTCCCCGCTATACCAGTATTTACCCCTTCCAATATGCCTGTATGTCCATGGTATCTATTTATTTTTCCTGTACAAAAGCACCCGTCTACCATCAAAGTGAAATTAAACATGCTTATATACCTCTAACTTAGCAAGTTATATTATTAATCACCTTGGTCATTGTTACTTGCTTTTGGAAGAACTTGATGATTCTAATCAGCTAGGACACAATTAAAAGTGACATAGAAAAACTGCAGTTCAGCTTTAAAAATCTGATGTGGGCATCGTCACACAGATCACATTCCAAGAATCATGACCTATTGGAACTGAGATCCATAAACGAATGTGGATGTCAATTCTGGTTCTAGGATCATATTTCATTCGTGTTTTTGCTGCTTACACAGCAGGGAAAAAATCCAATATGTCTTATGTATGTCGAAAAATCACAGGTCAGGTGAAACTGTCAGACTAAACAGCAATGGTGTTAAAGAAAAGGTAAACATGCAGACTTCATTTGATCATTTGCCTCATTCAGTAAATCAAAGTTGGGATACTAATCAGTTCAATTTTTACTGCCTAGACCACTTGTGCTATGCCTACCACTACAACTGCTAAGAAATATTAAAATTGCTTTCTAGGCTTCTTCATTTCTGAAATGAAAATTGATACTTCTGGAATGGACACAGAAGTAGTAAGAGAGCCATTAAACAAACTTGTCTCATTTTAAATTCCTAATAAGGATTGTAATTGGATGCCAGCTATGGCAAAGGATTCCCACAAGGGTAAAAAAAATGCCATCTACAATTGGGTCTATTTAGTAATTTAATAGTTTAGTAAATGAGAGAAAAATGTAATGTAACAGAATATGAGGATGTTTTAAGTTGCCTTTTAGTGGACAGAACTATATTTTGGGGTTGTTCAAACTGTAGACAATTTTGTGTGTCTATTAGCAATGATGGTGTTGTGCGTTTACCACTCACATAATACACATGTCTGTAAATGGTCATATCACTAATACTAGCAGTTTAATCCTGAATTGCCCTATTGTTTCTGCCCACTACTCTTATTTCAGCTTTCCTTAAATATTATGAGACCACAAGTTGAAGGTCTTTCTTCATTCTTAAAAGATATTAACAATATTCCATATTTGTTTGACAACTTTATGTTTCATGGTTCTGATTGCTTTATCTTTACCATGGAAATCACCTCCCTGTGCACAGTTATTCCTCATGATGAAGGTCTTATTGACCTCAGACAGGCATTCAACAGACCTCCAGCTCAGGATTCTACCATGAACACCCTCATCAGACTGGCAGAACTGGTTGTTACCCACAATGCTTTCACTTTTGATAACAACTTTATTCACAAGGTCAGTGAAGTTACATTGTGTAGTAGAATGGGGCCAAGCTCTGCTAATATCTTTTTTGGCTGGTGGTATCTATTCTTCCTATCTAGGCTTTGTAAAGACCTATATAAAAGATGCATCCACAATTATGTCGATACAGCCTCTTGCTCCAGTAGCCAGCAGCATAAATTCATTAATGATTTTACTAGTTTCTATCAATCTCTCAGGTGCACAGTTGACATTTCCACAAAAGCTCTACCATTTTTAGATATTAGTCTTTCTACTAGCGTCACAGGACTTAAAACTTATGCCAATGACCCACACAGTTACCTTCTCTACAGCTCCTTCCATTCCTGGTATGCTTAAAACTGCCTCTTTCACAGATCAGTAGATTCTACCACCTCTGCAGTGATGAGGTTGACTTCTATAATGGAGCACTCAGAATGAAGAGTTCCTTGGGCCCTTGAGCAAGGCCCTTAATCTGCAATTCTTCTGTCCTGGGTATGATGTTAACCTGCCATCAGCCCTACCAGCAGGTCCTCTAACTTGCACGGACAACTCAGAGGTTGGTGGCAGGATTCAATATTTGATTCCATTCGAATTACTGTGGTGCTGAGGTGTCACCCATTGCACCTAATTTGGCATCCTGAGGTGGTTCATCGTGTGGTGGGTGGGGCAACACGCTGTATCACTGCATGCTCTTAACCTCCTCCTCCTAATGGATACCCGAATAATAAAACCCACATCCTGCTGGTCCTCCCATTCCACCCTAATATTCTCCCACAGGTCATCAATAAAATTTCCCAATTTTGCAGACTGAGCCTTCCGAGGAGCCTATTTTTTCTACCCCTGCCTTGATCACCTTTTGTTGACAACCTCACCTACGCAAATGTCTTATCTACTGCATATCTCACTTCACAGAGGAGAGCCATACAATTCATCTTGCACTTTAAGTTGGAACTGGAGGCACTGTGTCACAAATATGTCACCAACAATCCCCTTATATCTGGTCATTCTGGTAAATTCAGTATTAAATGACCAGCAAATTGCCAGACTAAAAGTCTTGCGTGCTACTTTAGTTACGATGGTATTTGTATTCCTGTATTTCTGTATTTCTTGTAGGAAGTATCCAACCATATACAAATGTGAAACAGGAAGATGGCTAGTAGACCATTTCAGGGAACATGTTCAAGCAATTAAAACCAAAGCCTATTGTAGAATACTTCACATCCCTTCATCATAGCCATACTGATCTTTCTGTTTGTGTTCTTACACAGGACTTCAAAGATACTTTTCAAAGAAAAAGCTAAGCTCTGTCTGATCGCATATTTCTCCAGGTCTTAATGACTATCTAACTTTTTAATCTCTCCCTTCATCTTTTCTAATAGCAGCTTTTTCACGCATACTCTCACCTTTTCTTCTTTTTCAGCCCTGGCTTTGTTTCTTCTTACCCCTCATATTCACGTTACCCACTGTTTCCTTTTCAGTTGCACATCTGATGAAGGCTATGCCAGTCGAAATGTTGTCCTTAACCTTCTTTCTTTTTCAGTGCAGAAATGAACTTTTTTTTAATTGAGGCTATGATATATAAGAAGGCTGCTCGCACTGTAGAAAGTGTCTCAAGTTTAAAATTAAAAACATGGAATGAATGACTTTGTGAAAATCTTGTCTTCAGCAATATAAATTAATTTAGACTGTTTTTTTGACTCTGACTTTGGATTTGTACTAACTTTGAGTTTGCTCTGCCCTTTCAGACCTTGGTATTTGTTACAGCTTATTGTGTGCCAACTGTTGTACACATTATTGACCATTCTTTTAGAGAATCTCCCAACTTTGGATGTCTTTTCTATGCTCTACTGCTCTACCACTGAATGATCCCTGTTACTGTTTATGATAGTTCTTAGCTCCCTTCATTAGAACATTAGAACACTCAAGATGAGAACAGGCCATTCAGCCCAAGAAAGCTCGCCAGTCCTATCCACTTACTGTATTTCTTCCAAAAAAACATCAAGTCGAGTTTTGAAAGTCTCTAAAGTCTTACTCTCTACCACACTACTTGGTAGCTTATTCCAAGTGTCTATTGTTCTTTGTGTAAAGAAAAACTAATTTTTATGCAAAATGTACCCTTAAGTTTCCAACTGTGTCCCCATGTTCTTGATGAACTCATTTTAAAATAACAGTTTCGATTCACTGTACTTATTCCCTTCATAATTTTAAACACTTCAGTCATATCACCTCTTAATCTTCTCTTGCTTAAACTGAGAAGGCTCAGCTCTTTTAATCTTTCCTCATAATTCCACCCCTGTAGCCCTGGAATCAGCGTAGTCGCTCTTCTCTGGACATTTTCTAGCGCTGCTATGTCCTTTTTGTAGCCTGGAGACGAAAACTGCACGCAGTACTCAAGATGAGGCCTCACCAGTGCATTATAAAGGTTGAGCAGAACCTCCTTGGACTTGTACTCCACACCTCATGCAATATAACCTGACATTCTGTTTGCCTTCTTAATGGCTTCTGAACACTGTCGGGAAGTCGATAGCTGAGTCCACTATGACTCCTAAATCCTTCTCATAAGGTGTACTCTCGATTTTCACACCGCCCATTGTGTATTCAAACCTAACATTTTTACTTCCTATGTGTAATACTTTACATTTATTAACATTAAATTTCATCTACCACAAATCTGCCCAAGCCTGTATGCTATCCAAGTACTTCTGTAATAATATAACGGATTCCAAATTATCTTCTAATCCACCTATCTTGGTATCATCTGCAAACTTAACTAGCTTGTTACTTATACAGGTAGTCCCCAGGTTACGGACACTAGACCTACAACTTACAAACAAGGCCGCAGCTGTGACGCATGCGCCTCATTAACTGCCGCTCCATTATCTTTGGCCGGAGGACGCTGCAAGTAGTGGCTGGAGGGGTGCGATTTCACTGCTCACACAGTGTAGCGTCTCTGTGTGCCTCGGGCGGCTCCCGGTGGCAAGCGAGCGGTGACCCGTGTTCCATAGTCACTGGGGCCACAACTATCGCTCGTGTGCACGACAGAGGCTTAATGGGGCGGTTCACTGTCCGCCCACTACGCTGCCACAGCTACTGCTCCTGACTGGACGCAGGCTGGATGGAGCGGTGTAGGGCGTTTCACTGCCCGCCCACTACACACGGCTCCTCCCGAATCGTTTTCAGTGGGCGGCTGGTAATGCTGCAAGCGGTGATCCAGTTGTGGCTGAACAGAGGCCATTAAGGGTGAATGAGACGGCAGGGAGTAGCATTGTAGTGTGCTTTGGGTGGCTGCCTGTTGAATGGGGGCGGTGGTGGGCAATTCACTACACGCCTTTGGCCGCACCGTGTTCGTTCTCGGTGGGCGGACGCACGCTGCAGGCTGCATACTGTAGTGGAGGTGACTGTGTGGTGGGTGGGTGGTGAACTGCCCCTCGCTACTCCCATTCATTCTCAATAGCAAGCCTGCTTGTACTGTTACGTACATAGCAGGAAGTTGTCTCTTGTCAGTACACCAGACGTGCTGACGAGGGATGCCTGCCTGCTGTGATAGCGGACAGTGCTATCCAGAAGAGCTCATCTTAACCTTTTGTCTTCATCCTTCAAGAATGTCTCTGAAACACAAATCTGTTGCAAGTGCTGGTGATACAGTAAAGAAGAGAAAAACCATCACCATTGAAAATAAAGTAGAAACAATAAAAAGGTCAGAGAGAAGTGAAACTCCATCATTCATTGGCAGAGCATTTGGTTACAGTCAGTCAACAATAGCATTTATTAAAATAATGTACCTGTTCTGACTTACATACAAATTCAACTTAAGTACAAACCTACAGTCCCTATCTTGTACGTATCCCGGGGACTGCCTGTATTCCTATCTAAATCATTTATACATATTAAAAATAGCAGCGGCCCTAGCACTGACCCCTGTGGAACACCACTCTTAAAGTCAGCAAATTCTGATGAGGTTCCTCGCACCATCACCCTCTGTGTCTGATTCTGTGCCAATTCTGCACCCATCTGAAAACATCACCCTGAACTCCCACTTCTTTTAGTTTGATGCCCAACCTCTCATGTGGCACCTTATCAAATGCTTTCTGAAAGTCCAGATAATTAATATCATATGCTCTATTTTGATCGTATCCTTTTGTTGCCTCCTCATAGAATTCCAGAATGTTAGTAAAACACAACCTTCCTCTTCTGAACCCATGCTGACTGTTCAGAATAACTCCTGTCCTTGCTAGGTGTTGCTCAATCTTATCCTTAATAATTCCTTCCATTAATTTTCTTGTGGTGCATGTTAAGCTTACTGGCCTATAGTTGCTTGGATCTGCCCTGTCGCCCTTTTTATATAATGGGATGATATTTGACATTTTCCAGTCCTTCAGAATCTTTCCAGTGTGCAATGGCTTCCTAAAAATATGTGTCATATGTGTATTACTGTAGTTAACCTGTCTACTGATTTAGTTGGTTGATAAAAGTTTGTAAATAAGAATCTTTTGTGATTTAATAGCACACACAGGCCTTAACCAAAATGCACTTAACTAGTAAACACAGCCAGGATGTGAAACCAAAATCATAAATTGAAGAATGCAATGAGGGGCGTCAAAAAAGCAGAACTGTTCATGTAACCAGAGCCAAAACATTAGACAAAGGTTGGAGTCAACAAAACAAAAGAGTTCACTGCTAAAACTCTGATTGAAACACAAATGAGAGCACTAATTTAATTTCTTAGTTACTGTATATCCAAAAACTTTGACAACTTGGAAGTGAATGATGCTGACATTTATACTGTCATGACAATGGCATCACATGTCAGACACTGCTGGTCACCCTACCTAGTAACATTCTGCCAACCATGCACAACAAAGGTCACAAAATGACAGCACCCATAACAAAATCAAAATGGCACAGGCGGAAAACGTATTTGGTTTTTAACATAGCTGAAAACATATATTAAATGGAAAATCAATGTGACAGACTAAATTCCTTGGGCTCTCAAAGCCCCAAAATTATGTCTCAGTCATTTTGTGTGACCAAGGAAACCTGTAACAATCACAAAAGGATTTGCAGATCATGACAGCTTGCAGTTGGGAGATGAGTAGAAGAAGATGTTTGACTGGTGGAGGGTAGAAATGCCAGGCTGGTAAGTTAATGGTGTAGCAACACAGAGGGAGAGGATTTATATTCCTGTTTAGGTGTATAAGACATCTCACTAAAGAGACTGACATGCCAATCCTGTGTTTGTTAGAGCTTATTTATTACTTTGGCTTACTTAGTACTCATTTTGGGTCCAGGGATCACATAAGGTCACTCTCTATCTTACACGGACAATTTTGTCACCTTGAATAAAAAGCGTCCATTATTTTTACCGGTATCTTCATACCGTATGTACTAATGATGTATCCAGTGATGTCATAGCAGGGTATAATATCTTCATCCTTTATGAATCTTCACAAAATCTAAACAGCATGTACAGCAAAAGCTCAGACACACACATAAGCAAAGGAAAGATACCACCCATGAGGGGAGATGAAGTTAAAGTACCAAGATGAATTTAACAGACCACTTGGCTCAGTGTTTCATTTTGGCCTAATCTCTCACTTTCTAAATCCCTCCTTACGCTGCATTTCCTCTGAACAGTCAGTCTTCTGGCCGGCTCCTTTGCGCTACTGACGCATCTGGCCTGCCCTTTATGAATGTCCTTAGTGAACCTAAAAGGAACACTTTTCAAATTCTGGCTCAAACCTCTTCATAATGCAGCACTGATTATTATTATTATTATGATGATGGAATAGAAATTATTGAGTTCCTGTTGTTCCATTCACCTTCAACCAATCAGCTTTAAACGTAGCCTTTGACACTGTACTAAAAGGACTTTATGCACACAATTTTACAATTTTTAATAAATGATTAAAATATGGAATATTACTTGTGCTAAAAATAAAGCAGCCCAATGTGTTAACTGAATTTCAGTGCAATGCATATGCACATGGTGCATTTCATTTTGGCACCGTTTTAATGTGTCATAATTAAAAACATATTATCCAAATGCACTATTGCTTATTAACACAGCACAATGTTTGTGTCACATTGCAATGCAATATGCTTACCTTTCTATTCATGTCCATAGATTGCATGTCATAACTAAAAGCAAAGAAGGCATATTACATTTAACTTAGTGGCTGCTCCAAGTGTATTGCATTCTCCCATAACCCAAGAAGTCCAACTCTTTTGTAAATCTGTGTATATAACCTGGCCAGCCACCACAACAGGCCATTAATTGTAGGACCTGAGGGTCATTGCCTGACACTGTATAACAGACGGCTGAAGCCATTTGATTTTTGAGTTGGAAATTTATGTTTTGGTTTTTTTTTTCATTAATTAATAGGAGTTTCATCATGGAGGTGACCCATATATTCACTTTGTCTTGTTTTCTACTATTACAATACACAATCAGATGAAATATGAAGAATTAATCTAAATATTAAAAATATTAATTACATAAATAGGTTATGGAATGAGACACTAAATAATTTCAGTTATTAAAGGAGAACTTTGTTTTCATGTTATATTCTTTTTCACATTATTTGAACTAAAAAAAAAGATGGTGGCAAATTTGGATGCCATCATGAAAAATCCCATCCATCCCCTCTAGGAGGCACGCTGTTGTAGCACTTTCTGCCACTTTCATGCCACCACAGACGCACCTCTGGGGTCTTTTCTGCCCACCGCTGTCAAGCAATTCCCGACGCATTCTTTAAGTTGATTTTGAAATCTCTGCAATATATATATATATTTATTTATTTATTTTTATTGATTGATTGATTGATTGGCTGTATTGTCTGTCCTGTGAGTCTGTATCCTTGTTTTATGTGTTTTTGCTGCTGTATGCATGTGAATTTCCCCATGGGAGTAATAAAATGTATCTAATCTTATCTAATTTGAAGGTAACATATAGTAATGTTTATACATGTTCTTCATTTCTTAGTTATTTCATGACTGTACCAAAATGTTAACACCAAGGCATTTCGCCAGCTTGCCACAATCATCTTCATGTCTATATGCTAATTAGAAAGTTCACAATTGTATGTTCTATTGGGTACAAATGTAGAAATTTAAAAATATACTGACTCAAAAACCATAAGTTTATTTTACAAAGCACCTTTCACAAAGCACTATCTAAAAGTGGTTTACAGAAAACACAGGAATACACTTCAAAGCAACAAAATCTATAAGGCGGTCAAGTGGTTTTGAGAATTGGGGCCTGCATGTGTTTAAGAATAAATAATGGTACTACAAAAAAAAATGAAAACAACTGTTCAGCCAGAGGAAGATGTTCACCAGGAAAGACTGCCTGGCGGCTCATCTAAATGTTTTATAATAAAATCAAACAAATCAAACCCACAGATCTCTGTATTCTGGCAAGCATCCATCCATATGTTGAATCTGCTTGTTTATCATTTAAGTGTCATGCGGATCTGAAGTGCACCACAAATGTAGCCTGTGCCGATGCACCTTCTGATATGTAATGATAACATGTATAACTTTATTAAATTATCAGCTGTTTTTTTAGGAGTACAAACTTATCCTATATGGTAAAAAATGCAGTTTGTAGGACATTCTCATCATTTACGGACATCCAGGTCTGTATGCCTAGAATATTTAGAGTTTTGATAATAAGTAAGCAATAATCTCAACGCTCTTTGGACCCAACGGTACAGTATATTGAATATTCTCACCGCTGTGGGACTGAATAATGCAGATGCAGAAGGATAGATGTGAATTTTCTTATTGCTATGAGTAAAAACTACTAATATTTAGAGGCAAGCAAAAGTGTTTTCAATAAATATATCATGTTCTTCTAAAAGCAGTTTAATTTCATATTATTTATATTAATTGTATATGTCCCCTCCAACGCAAAAAAAAAAAAATATACAGTACATATAATTGTAATGGTTCTTTGTCTGCGATGCAAAAATTCATGGACCCCTGCCCTTCGAAGCTTGATCTCTGTGTGAATCAATGCCTCATGCCATGACACTTGCAACATGACCCATGATTTGGATGTCCGATTCATTACGACCCCGAAATTTGGCTTTGATCTCTTCTCACAGCTGCTGAAGATGTGGCATTGGGCATCTTCTGATAGGCCTGCAACACTGCTGACAGAAAAACTACAAGGGTGTCACTTGTCTGGACACAAACACAGAATGGATGTGTGTGCACATAAACAGCGCTATGAAACACATTTAACAAGTCACTTTGGGAAATGCACAGCGACATGGCTCAAGTTCCAGATGAACTACATCCATGACTGCTGCTGACAGTGAAGCACACACACCTTGACTTTGGGACACAGAATGCAGGTGCAAAAAATTTGTCCATTTGTCCATCTCCGTCATTTCCCCTCCGGTATATGCACTGGTGGAAAAGCAGGCCAATTCAGGAAAGGCAGACCTGGAGGCATGATGCGTAAAGGAATTGCCCCCCAGGTGCAGTGGGTTGGTTTCGTTGGTGATGTCTTGCCATTCTCTTCTCTTCTTGTTGATGTAACCATTGTTGTTCAAAGTGATGGATTCCTTCATTTATTTTCTGTCTCTAAAGCATGTGGTACTCAGAAAGCTTCTCAAGCTGCCTATGTGGAATGGAGCATGCCTTGAGAAAACATTTCAATTAGTCCTTCATGCATTACTTCGGTCCACCTTGAGGTCAGGATCCTTCAGCGAGCTCATCATACAGGACCATCTGGGAACTGAGACTCATCCATTCAGATAACGTGTCCAGTCCAGAGGAGGACACGGTTGAGCAGCATGGCCTCAATGCTTATTGATGGGCAGTGTTCCAGAATTTTAGTGTGTGGAACCCTGTCCTCCCAAGTGATGCCCAGGATCTTTTGGAGGCAGTGGATGTGGAATACTTTTAGAGTGGGAGGGAGGGAGTCCGGGACTTGCATCCAGAAAGGAATGTTGATATACATACTCATGATATACCACAACCTTGGTTGCCATGCGGAGAGTTCAGTTACAGAAGACACGCTTGCGTAGATGGCCGAATGCAGAGGAGGCTAGAGGAGAAGGAGGAGGTTCCCAATTTCTTCAGTCACAAAGGTATCGCTAGATATTATACTGCCAAGGGAGGGGAAGGATTGTGTGTTCCCCAGTGTCTTGTTGCCAGTCTTGATATCTGCTGGAGGATCTGTGTGCTGGAATGCAGTCCAACGGGTCAGTGTCTTGGAGGTGCTGATTTCCTGGCTGAGTGTAAAGACTCAACAGTCCTCTGAAAACTTTCCCGGTGAACAGCTATGCCAGCAACATCGTCAGTGAGTTTGTAGTTAGCTGATAATCTTTGGAGGTTGAACATACCAGAACATCACTCCATCAGTGGCATCCAATGCACTTCTGGGGAGACGAGTGACAGCGACAAGGTAAATGTTGAAAAGCACCAGAGCCAGGACTCTGCCTTGCTTGACACCAACAGTGATTTCGAAGAGAGTAGATGTTTTCCTGCCAACAATGACCTTCACCCTCATTCCATCATGAAAGAGACAGGGCATAGTGAGCAATTCTGGGGGACATCCAAACTTATGGAGTACTTCACACAGCATCTCATGGTTGACAGTAACAAATGCTTCCCACAGGTCGATGAAGGCAAAGCTGATGTCTTGTTGGTGTTCCTGAGCCTTCTCTAGGAGTTGGCAGATGACAAAGATCAAGTCAATTGTGCTATGTTTGGGACCAAAGCCAGCTTGTGATTCCAGAACTATTCTGTCTGCAACATAATAAAGTAGTTGGAGGAGCATGACATGGCCAAGGATTTTCCCAGCAACATCCAGTAGTGAGATACCATGACTGTTGCCGCAGTCCAATCAATCTCCCTTTTTCTTGTAAATGGAGACAATGGTAGCTTGTTTCCACAAGTCAGGAATTTTGCCAAACTTCCATGCACAGAGTTAAGAAATCAGTCAATTTGACAAGAAGATTAAGATTATTTATATATTCTGGCAGGTATAGTGTCTTCACCAGCACCTTCTTTGTTCTTAAGAGCTTGGATGGCAGTTTGGACTTCCGAAAGTGCTCTGTCCAATGACCCAAGATCTGTTGCTTGTCTGCAGTCCAGACTGGAGCTACATTACATTGAGAAGGACCTTTGATGGCACTGTAGAACTAATTGGTCTTGTTGAAACATTGTGTTGATAATAGGGAGAAGGATAAGAGACGGAGCCCTTTGGCATTCCAACTCATGTGTTGAAGTCTCTAAGTAAAACGATCTGAAGCAGGAACATTCCAGACTGTTTTATCAAGGGAAGCATAGAAGTTGTCCTTTTCTTCCTCAGTTGAATCCAGAGTAGCAGCATATGCACAAATGATTGTGATATGGGAACATTTCACTAGTGGAACACGTATAGTCATTAAGCGTGAGCTAATGCCAACAGGGGACTCTGGGATTTTCAGGAAGAGTTTATTCTTAATAGCAAGGCCGATGCTGTGGATCTGCATCTCCGACTTTGGTTGGCCTTTTCCAGAAGAAAGTATATCCAGCTATGGTTTCAGTGATGGATCTTTCACCAGTGAGGACACAGATATCCACCTTGTAGTGTTGGAGCTCTGAGGCTATGAGGGCTGTTCTCCAAGGTGGTTGAATCCATGAATGTGTGGACATTCCAAGAAGCTAGGATAAAAGATTTTGAACTTTTTCGACCTCATGTAGAAGGGTGACTCACCAGGTGCAGCTTCCTGGCAAAGTATAAATGGGACAAACATTGTTCAGGACACCTTTTATTGTCCCCTTCCCCACCAGGGGACGTCAGTGTTATCCTTGAAAAAAGGCTGCCTAGTCACGTCGGCAGGACATGGATGAGGCACTTGTTCCAGGTGTGCCTCTGAATGGCCATCACACCAACGCCGTCATGCATGTAGATTCCATACTAAGAACATACACTATCACCCAATGGTAGTTCTCTTTGTCTGTTGCCCATCACCATAGGACATTGATGCAGGAGAAAGGATGAAGAAGATAGATGGAAGAAACGGCCTGCACAAAGGAGGTGTTGATATCGGTGGTAGTGAGGGTGTCCAATCCTCAATCACACTGCTTCACTTCCTGTGGCAACCCAAGTGCAAGACGACGAGGTACGGCAGGAAGTTACACCACTTTGGATGAACCCTTGGCAGCCTAGGCTGTGGGTGGTTGAGTTAGTCTTAGTTAGGACCTCACCTCTGACCTTGCTGCAATGGGTGGCTCCACCAGGAGTACATGACTCTTGACGGCATTGCTAAGGGAATCATTGATCACGCAAACCACTCCGCCACATTAAGGGGCTGAGTCAATGAATGGACAGCTTCACCAAACACTTTCATTGCCTGAAAATACACACATCTCTAATAATTTTTTTTACAGAAGTACAGGATTTCATTAACGTAAACAGTTCTAATGGCTGAGCCGTCAAAAATACAAGGCAAACTGAGGGAAAAGCAAAGAGTTTGCATTAGACTTTGGTGCTGGTTTTTGTTAACAAACTTTTGCTTGGTTTAGACTTATGTTTCATCTTCTGATCCCTACTTAAAAATTCTTCTACCTTTACTGCTAAAGGTATAATTAGAACTGCTCAACAATTAATCTCGTTCTCTCATGCTCTGTATTCCCCAGAAGTTTCATTTATATGCATCAGATGACAGTGTCCATTATCCACTTTCTTTCTACATAGAATAGGGGGCTCTGCCCCCTGCTCGGTTCACTCTCCCAACCCCTGGGCGAGTTCTACGCGGTAGCCACTTTGCGGCTCTGCTGCTCGCGTATGAGGAAGTGGACGTACAATTTAAACAGATTATTATTTTTATGGGAATAGTTACATATGCACAATAGAACTACCTATTTTACATTACAGCAAGTAATTAACCATAGTTAAAAATAGTAAAACGTTTTTGTTCTTTTTGGCTTTGAAATTACAGTTTTACTGTAAAACTTCAGTAAAAGCAATATTTGAAATTAACTTTTCATCAATATCATTGAATTTTGATTCCATGTTTGGACTTATATCGTGACATTGTATAATTGCCTGTGAGTGAATATCATTTCTTTCTCACCAATAAATAAACTGACTTTTCTGAATGTTTGTCCCTGTGATTTGTTAATTGTCATTGCAAAAGCTATTCTAACAGGAAACTGTAAACGAATGGCATATCAAGATCTCCTTTGGTGTCTAATGTTATCACCTTTCTTGTCACCTGTTAACATTTTACATGTCAGAATTGTTTGACCAATTTTGAATACAGCTAATCTTGTCCTATTGCATAGCCCATCACTCATACATAAATTACGCAATAACATTATGATACATCCTTTTTTCAACGGTCTGGAAGACCAGATGGTGTTAATGGTTGTAGATATTCTACGGGATATTGTAAGTTGATGTTTTCATCTTACGCACCATCACCACCAACTGTTTCACCATAGTCTATTGATACGCATTTAACCAATTTGCTGTGTCACAGATCGACAATTTCTGCGTTAATTCGTTTCACTTCATCATTTCTCGGTGCTAGGATTGCCTGTGTACTCATTTCTTCTGTTGATAACCCTTCAGGATGAAACACTAAAATTTGGACACAAGTCTTTTTTTATTGGGAATTTAAAGTGAAGAAAACGTAAAAATTTATAAGAGCTGAGAGCACAGGAACTGTGTCTGACAAAAAGCATTCACATGAATGAGAAGTGAGAGGGCCGTGGGTGTGGGTTGTTAACCAGGAATGGTTGAGAGGAGGGTGGGACCCCATCTACCGACTTGAAAAAATCGCTTGGAAAGAGTCTCATCTCATCTCAAGATTTTCTTTTATAAAGAGAGATATCTAGAGGGGCTTCTTATTATCAGTGTGGCAATCTCTCTGTCATGGATAGTTCCTGGTGAAAATTTCACTGCCTTGTGTCACCACACACACCCCTGGTAAATACGTGCCAGTCAGACACAGCAAATCCGAAATGCAGAGAAAAGAGATTTCAGGTAAGACTTGAACAGTATCACAAACTGACCAAGAAGAAAATTTATACAAAACAGGAGAAGTCAAGCAAAATGACACCTTTTATTGGCTAACTAAAAAGATTACAATATGCAAGCATTCAAGGCAACTCAGGCCCCTTCTTCAGGCAAGATGTAAAAGGTGTCATTTTGCTTGACTTCTTATTGCATCCCTAATGGCTAACCCGGTACAACACCCTACTACTACAGAACAGGAGAAATACAGACAGAGCATTTTGTAGCAGATTTTGAGATTTGATGTATTTACTGAAAAAATTCACTCTGGAAGCCATGATGTGAGCTTATTAACATTATTATAATCTAACCAAGATGTAGTGAGGGTGCCAAAGAGAATTTTCACCTCTGGGACGTCTTGCAAGGAAGAAAACATGCCAGACAAATGGAGTTAAGAGAAACTTTTTGGACTACTCTTTAATTTGTTTTATCAAAGCTACTGCATAAGCTGTCTACAAACATATTTTGCTCTCTGGCATATGATTGATGTGCAATCGCTGATTTCACATTAATAGTTCTTTGTTTTTGACAAAGCAGTGTAATGAATAACCTTGAGCACAAACCATGTTTTTTTTAAAATCTGAAGAGTATTTTTCAGCTCTCCTTGCTCATATAGGCACCCTAAGGAAATTAGGACTTTGTACAGTGTTTTCAGCCAATCTTATTTATTTATTTTTTTTCCTGCTCGCAGTGAAGAATTTGATACAGGGATGGAGGCTAAACCTCAACGAGTAAATGAAATATTGATCCATGCTTGCCTGGCCTTACCTTCACCTTGTCCCAATGCTTTGAGTTACTGACTTTTCCGTTTAGGTTGTAATAGGAATTATTACAGGAGGCCTGTGCGAGTAATTACTTGGCACGACAAAAAGGAGGACCCATCATATATTTCTGTAAAGAAGTTATTTACCGTACAGTCTCGACTGACCACATTTTTTTTTCTTGGCCCTGTCTTTCTTAACCTTGATTCAATTCCTTTAACTATCATTAATCATGCTTGTTGTAGGTGGAAGTTTATCAAAAATATAATGTCTGCGAGGCTATATGTTCTGAAAAAAAAAAAAAGAAAAGAAAAAACAGAAGCGGTCCTCAACAAGGGCGTAAATTTCAAATTATAGAAGCCTCCAGCAGTGATATATATGAGCGTCTGTTGGCCTGGAAGGAGCAGTTTATTTTAGTGATAGATTTTAAAGCAGGCTTCCTCCCATGGAAGTTCTCTTTAAAGGTTTATGCACTGTAGCTCTGAGTTTACTTCTTCATGCTCCCCATAGACTGAAGGTCATAGCTGTTAACAGAGTACAAGCATCAAAGGAGCTTCATTCCTAGCAAGACATGACTAATAATTAACTAAGCAGAGGTCACATCACTATTAGTTTTATTTTTAATTGCAGAGTGAAAGACTGCAGTACAAAATTGTCTTTTATACAAGTAGAAGTTGGCGATCAATAACTCTGATATACTCAGGTGTGTTGAACGGAGGGGAAAAGGCAGATCAGGTTTCATTAAAATTTCAAAAGAAATAAAGACGGAAATAGGAGTAACTGTAAGTGAAATTGGCTTTATCCTACTTAATTATCTTTCAGAATGAGTCAGGAGTGTAATCATTGCCTTACAGAGTTTAATTTAATAAGAAAACAGAAAAGGGATAAAGAAAGGACATGTCTGTTTGTTTATTCTTCATAGCCCAAATGTTACTGACCTGGAGGAAGAGTTGTAACCCTGACCTGCCTCCATCCTTTCGGTGTTACTATACAAGGGAGTCCTCACTCCATTATGGCAAGGGAGGATGAAGAGACAGGCTCAAAGGAAAATATGTGACATAACCCATGTATACATTAAATTAACTCAAAAGATAATATTAAATGAGATCTTCCACCAACTGGTACCCCAACTCTTATTTATGTGTTGTGAAGGATTGCCGGCTTTCTACTCCGGCCCTCACCCCAAGGCCGCCAGGAGGAGCTCTCCCAGCAGCGTGGACGTGCCCCGAGTTCCAGCAGGGCCTCATGGACTATGCAGTTTTTATACACAGCCCTGCTGGATATCTTGGGGGCCACCGGGAGTCGCTGTAGGGGGGCTCATGGACTCTTCTGTGCCCTATAACCCGGGAGTACGTCACAGTCACGTGACAGGAAGGAGCGACGTGCTCCCGGGTTGAAGAAAAGGACTGTTTACCCTGACCCGGAAGGAAAAAGGAACTGTGGACTGTTGGACAGGAACACCTCCAGGTCAGGGAATATAAAAGGACGATGGGAAATCCCAGACGTTGAGCTGAGCTGGGTGGAAGGGTGGCAACGCATCTGGGAGTGTGGAGGATTATTGTAGTGTTATTATTGATTTATTATTGAGTATTGTGGAGAGGAGGGTGCTTTGTGCACTTTATTATTATAATAAATATTTATATTTGGACTTTTACCTGGTGTCTGACGTGTAGTCTGAGGGTTCAAGGGGTCACGGAGACCTTAATCTGTCACAGTTGGCGTAGTCGGCAGGATTCTCTGGCCGTCAGGTTTGGCAGAGGACCTGAATTTAAAAAATTTTACTGTGGACAGAACCCTGAGAAGACAACGTTCAGACACACTGCGACGTTGCCAAAACCTTCCGTTTCCAAGAACGTCATGGGGAAGAAAAAACTTAAGCAGAGCGGCAGCCCAAGTGGAGGTCCTATGTTTAATATGGCCTATGCTCAAGACGAGCCATGGAGCGGTTACGCGTCTCGGGAGAGACATCCGGAGGAGGACGACTTCAAAGAGGTATGTGCCGGGGAAGCATTTGAAAACCTTTTTAAAGTAACCCATTTTGTCCCGTGCACATACCTCCCAGGTGTCCATCCGGAGACTCTGCGGAGGGCAGGAAAACCTCCTGAAGATGATGGTGTACGCTCATCACGGCCTGAAAATAAAACGAAGGACTTCCGCATGTCGGGTACTGGCGAAGGACACGTGACCACCCCTGAAAGAGTGGGGGAAGCAGACGGTACGCGTCCTGATATTTTTGGCTTCACCCAGGAAAAGACGGACTTGGTTTTTCCGAAGGGGAAAGGGAAGGCGAGCGAAGCACCGCTCTCCCTACAAAAAGGTAAGGAGGTCCGGGAAATGACTGAGCGGTCTGTCGATAAATTGAGACAGACAGACTGCAGTCAGCCAAAAGCGGCACCGCAGACCTCCAAAAAGAACTCCAAATCCCAGAAGCCTCCGCGAATCCCATCAGAGCACGTGCCAACAGCGGATGTGCTCATTGGCTCCCGGCTGGCAGGTAAGGAGAATGCGGAAGTGATCCTGCCTCCGGCCGAATTAAATAACTTTCTTGACGTACGGGAGCTCGAAAAATTAATAGAGCCCGTACGTAGTATTTTTCAGGTATTGACTGAGATCAAGAGGATCGTTGGAGACTTGGGAGTGACGGCCGAAGCCCCGATAAAGAAGGTGGAGGAATACCTGCGGCGACTAGGTTGTGAGCGTCCCGTTTATATGATTTGGCGGTACAAGTAGGAAATGCCGGTACCGTATATAATGAAATAGGGACGCAGTGTGAAACGGGCCCGCATTTGATAAGTAGTGGGTTCCAAACCACTGCGAGCCCTACAAGAGAGTGTGGCATGGTGACTGACTGGTCGGGGGAGGAAGCGATCGTTCTGAGGCATGCGTGTGATGTGGCATGTGACGTGACGGGGCTGGTCGCTTCGCCCCAGTTGGCTTCGCTAAGGGGGGAAATTGTGGAGGTTTGCCGGCTTTCTACTCCGGCCCTCACCCCCAGGCCGCCAGGAGGAGCTCTCCCAGCAGCGTGGACGTGCCCCGAGTTCCAGCAGGGCCTCATGGACTATGCAGTTTTTATACACAGCCCTGCTGGATACCTTGGGGGCCACCGGGAGTCGCTGTAGGGGGGCTCATGGACTCTTCTGTGCCCTATAACCCGGGAGTACGTCACAGTCATGTGACAGGAAGGAACGACGTGCTCCCGGGTTGAAGAAAAGGACTGTTTACCCTGATCCAGAAGGAAAAAGGAACTGTGGACTGTTGGACAGGAACACCTCCGGGTCAGGGAATATAAAAGGACGATGGGAAATCCCAGACGTTGAGCTGACCTGGGTGGAAGGGTGGCAACGCGTCTGGGAGTGTGGAGGATTATTGTAGTGTTATTATTGATTTATTATTGAGTATTGTGGAGAGGAGGGTGCTTAGTGCACTTTATTATTATTATAAATATTTATTTTTGGACTTTTACCTGGTGTCTGACGTGTAGTCTGAGGATTCAAGGGGTCACGGAGAGCTTAATCTGTCACAGTGTTTATTATCACAAATGGGTTGCAGAAAAAAATCTTGAAATGGAAATTTCACTCTAAAATGGAAAGCTGATCTTCATAGTGGTTCAGTACATGTGAATGTTCTTTTAGATATCTATTGACCCTTTGGCATTGGGCACAAGGCCATAAGCCTCTCATCATCCTCAAGCACAGTCTTTGTAATGAAAGAAGAAACACTGGGAGAAAACCTGGAGCCAAATAAAAGGTGCAAACACCCCACAGCAGTTGGAACTGTGAGGCAACTGTGTTAACTGCTGCTCCTTGGTGCTGCTCTTCTTTAAACATTTCAATGAAAAAATGTGAAATGGACTTTAAAAACCTGGACATGGTGTGGATAGTGATTTAACTAAGGACATCGCTAAGTCACAAATTAGGCTAAATTCACACTTATGCACATGGAGACACATGCATTAATCGATGTGCGTTTTTCTTTGTAGGTTTATGTGTTTTCATGTGCTCTTCAGCATGCATCTGCTTGTTGTTTGTGTTACATGCAGACATTCTGTTGAGCTGTGTGAGGTGTTGTCATGGTGTAGATGTTCTATTACAATATTTGCTTTGCCAATAATAACAATCATAACAATTGCAATCTGAAAGACACAATATTGGGTGCATATTTTAGCAGAGAATTTGTACATAAACGTGACCACATACGGTCAAATAAACTCATTTTCCAGAAAGAGGACTCAAGAATTTACAGAATCGGTCAAAAGCACAGGAATAGGGTGTAGGTCTGCTGAGTAAAGGAAAGAGGCGTACAAGGATAAAACTGAAAACAAAGTCACTCAGAAAAACATGATGGATGTCTGGAAAGGACTGGGCATAATTACTGGATTCAGGTAATCCAGGGCTCAGGTGCTGGAAGGGGACGTGAACAAAGCTAACTCCCTGAACCATTGTTTAATAGATTTTCCCTCCCATTTCCACCTTCTTCCATTGACCAGTCTCCCTGCACCATCCTTGCTACATCAAGAACTCCTTCCATGTGAACTGAAATGGCTAGTGACAAAGTCCACCTCTGACCATCAGTGTGGACTGCCTATAACTGAAGACCAAGTCAGAAGATAACTGTAGAAAGTACATGCGAGACCAGATAGAGTCAGTCCTCGAATTCTTAAGGTCTTTGCTGAACAACTTTGTGGTGTCCTCTGTCATCTGTTCAGTCTTTCTCTAAAGCTCCAGAAAGTGCCTCTGCTGTGTAAAACATCTTGCATTTTTCCTATTCCAAAAAAGGCAGGTGCCTCTTCATCTAATGAATACAGACCAGTGGCACTTACATCCTACATCATGAAGACCTTTAAGAGGCTGGTTCTGGACTATACAACTCCTCTTATGGTAGACCACCTGGACCCACTGCAGTTTGCCTCTTGGACAAAGATTGGAGCAGAGGATGCAATTAAATGTCTACTCCACAAGGCTTCTTTTCAAAAAGTTGGCAGTACTGTTGGGATTATGTTTTCTGACGTCTCCACTGCCTTCAGTACCGTCTCTGTTAAGGGGCAAACTCAGAGATATGTAAGTGGATGAACTATTGTGTTGTGGATAATGGACTATCTGTCAGGCAGACTGCAGTTTGTGAGACTCAAGAACTGTGTTTCCGATATGGAGGTGAGCAACGCTGGAGCACCACAAAGAACAATCTCTTTTTCTCTTCACTCTGTACACCTCAGACTAAGTGTCAAAGCGTCAAAGAGAACTTTATTGTCATCTCAACCATGTACAAGTATACAGATAGACGAAATTGCAAAGCTCAGGGTCCACAGTATAACAACCTAAAGTGCAAATAATAAATTAAAAATAGAATTAAAATTTAAATTTAAAATGAAAACACAAACAAGACAAGACAAAGAAGTAGCAGCAATACTGACGTGTAGTAAGCAATATGAACATTGATGCAATGTATGGTATTTGCAATCTAGATACATAAATATAGTCAATAGATATGTAATATAATAAATAAATAAATAAATAATAGATATAGATAATACAGAAATTATCAGTGTATGATAATAGTTGTTTAAGACGTGTAAACAATGACAGGTCAGAATGTTTCACAGCAGAAGGATATCAAGAATGTCAAAATACGTAAAGGTCAGTATGAGATTTTCAGTTCTTTTCTACATGCACATTAGTCTTTACAGGAAAGTGGCTCGCATGTATAAAAGTTCTGTTTTTAGAGGTGGTTGAGGCAGTGTGGAAGATCCCAGGTGGCAGCATGGTGTTAAGGAGTCTGACAGCTTGGGGGTAAAAACTATCCTGCAGCCTGGCAGATCTAGCTCTGATGCTGCAGTATCTTCTCTTGGATGGCAGAAGTGTGAAAAGTCCATGTGAGGGGTGTAAGGGGTCCTGCACAATGCTACAGGCCTTGCAAACACTGCGTTTGTAAAATATGTCCTGTACTGAAGGGAGAAACACTCCAGTAATGTTCTCTGCAGTCTTCACTATCCTTTGCAGGTGCTTGCGGACGGATATGTTGCAGTTGCCATACCAGACAGTGATGCAGCTGGTCAGAACACTCTCAATGGTGCCTCTGTAGAACATGGTGAGGACGGAAGGGGGAAGACTTGCTCGCTTCAGCCGCCTCAGGAAGTGTAGTCTCTGCTGGGTTTTCTTGATTAGTGATGAGGTGTTATGCATCCATGTAAGTTCCTCAGTTATATGCAGTCTGAGGAACTTGGTACTCCTAACAGTCTCCACATCTAAACCGTTGATGCTGAGTGGGATGTGGGCAGGATGTGATTTTCTGAAGTCCACGATTATCTCTTTTGTCTTGTCGACATTGAGAGATAGATTGTTGTCTTCACACCATGCGGACAGCCATTCCACCTCATTACTGTATGCTGTTTCATCATCCTTGCTTATCAGTCCCAGCACCGTCATATCATCCGCAAACTTGATGATATGGTTGATGGTTGTGCGTGGCTGTGCAGTCATGAATCAGCAAGGTGAAGAGCAGTGAACTAAGCACACAGCCCTGCGGCGCTCCAGTGCTCAGTGTGATGATGCTGGAAGTGTTGCAGCTCATCCGAACTGACTGGGGCCTCTCTGTCAAGAAGTCCAGGATCCAATTGCAGAGGGTAGTGTTCAGGCCCAACCTGCTCAGTTTTACAACCAGTTTTTGAGAGCTAAAGTCTATAAATAGCATCCTGACATATGTGTCTTTTTTATCTAGATGTGTCAGGGAGAGGTGAAGAGCAGAGCATATAGCATCCTCTGTTGACCTGTTTGAGCGGTATGCAAACTGAAGAGGGTCAAGGGAGGCAGGGAGATTAGTCTTTATGTGTGACATGACTAACCTTTCGAAGCACTTCATGATGATTGGCATGAGTGCAACTGGTTGGTAGTCATTCAAGCATGTCACTGATGACTTCTTCGACACTGGTATGATGGTGGTTGACTTAAAGCATGCTGGGACTGACAACTGCCTCAAAGATGTGTTGAAAATGTCTGTGAGGACACCAGCCAGTTGATTGGCATATTCTTTGAGTGCACAAACAGGTATGTTGTCAGGTCCTGCAGCCTTGCTTGGATTGACTCTGGATAGAGTCCTCTTCACGTCAGTTATGGAGAGACAGAGTACCTGGTTAGTGGAGGGAGGGGTTGCTTTTCTCGCAGGCTCTTTGTTCTGTGCCTCAAACCATGCGAAGAAGTTGTTCAGCTCATCATCTATACTAATAAAAGGCAAAGCCCTCACTGACTCATTCATCACTAATTCTCCAACTTCCCGTGTAGGTAGCATGCTGAAATTTGGCAGGCTCATTCCTTACAGCTTACTTACAAAAGTTAAGCAGATTTCATTTCGAAATTCTACGCATAACGGTCATAACGGTCGACAACGTCCGCCATGTTAAACTTTCTTATTTATGGCCCCATCTTCATGAAATTTGGTAGGCGGCTTCCCTGTGCTAACTGAAACCGATGTACATACTTATTTCGGTGGTATGACGCCACTATCGGCCGCCATACTGAACTTTCCAATGGTGTTTGTTACTTATGGGCCCATCTTCAAGAAATTTGGTACGCGGGTTCCCAACGCTAACTGAATCCTACTTACATACATATATACATTCATAACCTGCAGCTCGGTCGCCGTGTGAGGCGGCGTTGGGTCCCCCATCCCCACGCCTCCCACGTAGTTGGCTGTCTGTCTATATAAGGCCGTCCGTCGCTCTGGTCTCTTCATTCCCTTTCTTGCTTCGCCACAGTATTCATGTCTCCCTGCTGATAACTGCAGCCTTTTTATTTAATCCACGGCTTCTCCGCTGTTTTATTGTTCATTTATTACGATTATAATTATTGTGTAGGTATTTTAGACTTAGTTTACATTGTTCCAACCATACCCCCATTAACATGTCTATCGAGGTGATCACCATCGATCAAAGAACTGTCACTTACCGAGTGGTTTCCATGCCCGGAGATGACGACTGCCTTTTCCATTCTCTGTGTTACATATTGCATGGCCATATTAGGCTCATTCTTGATATCTGGAGGAACATTGTGTCTTATGTATTGAATGACTGGGACAGGTTCAAGGTGTGGACTGATGACGGTACAGGAGATAATTATACTACACAGGGGCACTATAAGAGTGAAATGCTTAAGCTCTTCACCTATGGTTCTGCATGTGAATTGATGGCTGCCGCTGAATTGTTCAGTTGTCGCTTTCAAGTGTACCGAAATGGCCAAATATTTTACACCTTTGGACAACTGCCAATGCCTCTTAAACATCTTAGATTCACAGGTGATGATCTGAGTAGTGGACACTTTGATGTTTGTGAATGTTTAACACTAGAATTACCAGAGTCTACGAAAAAACTCGTAGATCTAGCCCACCTTAAAACTGTTCTCACCTCTCTTTTGTCTTCTAAATGTGCCGATTAAGATGAGCAGCAAGCAGCCGGCTATTCCATCCCCCACTGTCGCAGAACGTTCACTAAGTTTTCCCCTCTGAGCAGCCATGAGTCGAGGTCATTCTTGGTAGCGAAAACCAATCAGATCGCTTTCTGCTTCCAAGATTCTACCAAGAATTGAAAACTCGGGCCAATCGCGTCCCATATTGGCTACCAAGAATTGACCATTCACAGCCTGGTTCGGCTACCAAGAATTGGCCAATGATGGCTCGGTCGGCTACCAAGAATTAGCGAATCACGGCTCATGTTGGCTACCAAAACTCAGAAAGGGCGGGCCAGCCTCTTATCAGTTAATGTATTCTGCAAAAGCTTGTTTGAGTCTGCACACAGACACTTTGCGATTTGCTTTTCATTTTGAACTTCTAAAAATGTTACTCACGAGTGTCAGTTTGTGCAGATATATTTACATTCACTTACACATTTTTGAATGATTTTTTAACCATTCTTTGTGCAGTTTATTTCATTTATTAAATATGTGTGCAAAACGTGTAAAGACAAGATATAATAATCTATACTAATTAATAAAAGGCAAAGCCCTCACTGACTCACTGACTGACTGACTCACTCATCACTAATTGTCCAACTTCCCGTGTAGGTGGAAGGCTAAAATTTGGCAGGCTGATTCCTTACAGCTTACTTACAAAAGTTAGGCAGGTTTCATTTCGAAATTCAACGCGTAATGGTCATAACTGGAACCTCAATTTTTGACAATATACTGTAATGGACGGCAGCTTGATGGCCGTGGGAGGCGGAGTTGAGTGTCACGTCATCACGCCTCCCACGTAATCACGTGAAAAGACTGTGAACTGAGTAAGGAGAAATGAAGGAAGAGCCGCAAACAGCGAAGAACAAAAAATTAATTAAACAATTGAGAAGGGAGCGAGTGAAGCATACAAGCATCTTCATAAGGGAAACAAAGCACGGTGTAAAACGTAAGTTTAAATTAAGTTTATTGAAACGCTCCCGTTGCGGATTGCAATAACATATTCGCGAGATAAAAGAACTCAGTACGGAGAAATTAAGGAAGAGCCGCAAACAGCGAAGAACAAAAAATTCATTAAACAATTGAGAAGGGATAGAAACAATAAGAAGCCAGCGAGTGAAGCATACAAGCATGTTCATAAGGGAAACAAAGCACGGTGTAAAACGTAAATTTAAATTAAGTTTATAGAAACGCTCCCACTGCAGATTGCAATAACATTCGCGAGATAAAAGTTTAATGAGAAGACACGAGGTATAAACGAACCACACGCCGTAGCGCAACGTTAGGGGCAACAGTTTCAACCATTCTATTATCTGCTTCTCGCAACTGAAAGACGGCACATGGCGGATGTTAGCCGACTTGCTGACCGCAACGTTAGGGGCTTCAACTCTGGCGCTGACGATAGAGATTCGATTCCCGGGAGGGGATGAAGTAAGTGTGTATGCCTGATGAGCCCAGAATTAGGGAGAAACACGTGTCGCATACTCTTTGCATTATTTGAAAGTAAACTATTAAAACCATTCTATGATCAGCTTCTGGGAACAGAAAGAGGGCACGTGGCGGATGTAAGGCGACTTCCTGACCAACCACAAGCGTTACCTGACAGGTAACCACCCATACAGTCAGATTGTGATTCAGAAAACGAATGCCATGAATGTAATTACCACGATCTACATACTGTCAAATAAACGAAACACACGCCGTAGCGCGACAGCTGTGAAAAGCGAGGTTCAGAAAAAAACAGATCCTTAACAAATTGTTATTGGTATACTGTATTTTCGATCCATTTAAAAAGGTTTTCTTTTCTTAAAAAATTAAAAGCAGTACTTCGCCGCAACGAAGCGCGAGAATTTGGCTATATATATCTGCTTCTCACACTTAAAAGAGGGCACGTGGCGGATTTTAGACGACTTCATGACCAAACATTACTGTTACCTGCCAGGTTGGGTTACCACTTTTAATACAAAAAAATAAGGGACGCATACTGCAGCGGGTGCCACATCCCAGTGCCAACACTTTGCAGACTGTACTTAAAAGACCCGCCCTCCTCACTGGACAGTTAAAAAGACCAATCAAACTAACGATGATGTCAAGTATTACCCAATCAAAACTACGAAAGGAAGCATCTTCATAAAATGCGTGTGGGATGATTTGCATGAGACGCTGCTTTAAAAAAAATGATAAAAAAAATACGGGATAAATCCCGTCCCGTATTGATTCAAAACGGGACGCGCAATTTCATTCTCAAATACGGGACGATTCCGTATTTTAAAGGACGGGTGGCAACCCTACAGTGCCAGGTAACCACCCATACAATCACATTGTGATTCAGACTAGGAATGCAATGAATGTAATTACCCCGATCTACATACAAGGCGAAAGTCTTGCAACATTCAAAGATGATGGTTTGGGATAAGCACACCATAGAACATAAAAGAGCTTATGAAGCCTTGAACCAAAAAAAGCAAGATCTCAGAGATCGTAAAAAAAAAAAATAGGAGGTAATGTCGTTTTACTCGCTGTAGATTTTAGTCAAACATTACCAGTTATTCCACAAGGGAGACCAGCAGTTGAACTCAACGCGTGTTTAAAATCCATGCTTCTCCCACGCTCGGTTATATGTCGCGTGTTCTCGGGTAGGTACACCAAAAAATGTATACATTTAGGCATGTTATGGGCAAACAAAAAATGAGGTATACCCGAAGGCACTGCAGTAGTACTGAATGTAACTTTACTTCTTAAATGTTAATGTTTTACTGTTTAATAATTTATACGCTTCTTATATGTTGTTCAAATTCTTTTATCAAAATACCAGTGACAGCGCAATGCACGATAACATGGAGTGAATACACCATACACATCCGCCCACGGCTGCCCTGCTGTGCGCAGATAGGAGTTGATCTATAATAATAAAAGGCAAAGCCCTCACTGACTCACTCACTCACTCACTGACTGACTGACTCACTCATCACTAATTCTCCAACTTCCCGTGTAGGTGGAAGGCTGA
>NC_041395.2:66139634-66164634 GCF_900747795.2 Erpetoichthys calabaricus
CACCCAACTACAGTCCTTAATGAGGGGAGGCGGCTCCTTAAATAGGCAGGCGGCTGATGACCACACCCGGCCACCTGCACAATATATATACATATATATATATATATATATATACATATATATATATATATATATATATATATATATATATATATATATATATATACATACATACATATATATATATATATATATATATATATATATATATATATATATATATAGTTATATATACAGTATATATATACATATATATATATATATTTATATCTATATCTATCTATCTGACGCCTGATTGAGCATAAGTAGGCATACTTAGTATTGGATTACACCTCTTACCATTTAGTATATAGACAAACAGGTCTGTATTATACTTACGATAACTTACAGTTGTTTTTTACTATGACCCATACTGGAAAGAAGATTTACTATGATTATGTTTTCAAGCAGTAAACTGCATAAATAAAAAAAGCTTCATTTAGTAGAAATGTTCCTCTACCCCTATTGTCTACTGTATCATGGTGGCAGTTATGAAGATTAATGGTAATCAATGTTAAAATGTTAAATATTTTGAAAAACCTTCTGGATGCATTGCTGATTATAATACTAATATTGGAGCAATAAAATGGTGTTAATACAAATGTTTATTGATCCATTCACTTTTTTACCTGATTATTACAATTTGGGGTTACAGTATTTGGTTTTTGTGTCAAGTCTATATATTTCTGCAATATAGTATCTTTCCATACTTTCATCTAATATTAAGGCCATTTTGATTGAATAAAAATGCAAACAAATTTTTTAAATTTAAATACTAGATTACTACTGAATTAAGCATTCTGATAATACATTGTGCTGCTCTATGTAATTACTGAATAAAAAATAAGAGTAACAACCATCATTTTCAAAAGTTCAAAGTGTGAATCCTGGAAATTTCTTCATTAGACTACTTAATTGACTTAAATAGACTTCATCTCCCCTACTTAACACATTTTAACCTACAAATTAACACCTCAGGCTGATACAAATTGGGTATCTGAATAAAGATTAACAAAACGCAAGCCAAGCCCACTGAGTAAAGAACATACTGTTTCTTGAATCATGAATAGAACATTTTAATTTTAAACTTTAATTATTTCAGTGTGACACATTTTTTTATTAAATCAAACTTACAGAGCATTAACACTATGAGGAATGCCTAATCAGTTTAGTCCAGAGGCTTATCCTATACACTGCGAATAAGAGATACTTGATATATAGAGTACATTCAAACAGAATGATAATTAAACACCTTTTTAATTAAACAGAATATAAATGTTTACATCCATTATTTTCCAAATCTGTTTATTTCATTGAAGAGATATGGGAGGACAGAGCCAACTTTAACAATATTAAGGACTAGTTAGGCACACATTTAGTGCAGCCTATCAACACGTTTGCATTTCTTTGAAATAAGAAAGGAAATAAGTTTACCTAAAGAAACTCTCCATTAACTAAGTAAGAACTTGAAAACTCCACCAAAATAGCCAGGAACAAAGGTTTTGAAAGCAATGTGCCATGGTACCATTCATAAACAGATAATTAACACATGATGATTTATATTCTATAATTTATTAAATAATAACATTTTTTGTACATGTAGCAACACAGTGCTTTTCATAAACAGGTTATTACAATATGACACCCTTTAGGTATTGGACAGTGTTTGATTTTACAAGTATGATGCCTGGACTGAAACATAAAATGTGTAATTTTGGAAGGAATGCATGGTGCAGACAATCTGTATTTGCCTTATGATCCTTTTAACAGTTTTTGCAAGTACCTAATTTGCAGAAAATAATATCTGCTGTATCTATTTCTCTCATGTTAGTTACACATTGATCCCAGGGGCTCAAAGGTCAGGGGGTCCTTCAGAGGCTTTAGTCGGTTTAATTTTTGTAGGGTATGTTAACTGATTATTATTATTCTACATTTCATCTCTAGTTGTGTGCTTTACCCTGTTCAGAACTAGTAGATGTTTGTCTATACTGGTTGTCTGAGTTGGGGCATTAATAAGAGATTGTCATGGCTAAAACACTGTTGTTTATGGCTCTGTAGAAATTAGTCAGGTACGCATTACTGCCTACTGCAACACTGGATGTTTAGAGTGCAGCCTGTGAGTATCAGCAGACTGCAGCGCTATATAATGGATGTCATCAAAATGAAAAGCCACACCATTTGTTCAATTTTATAGAGCAGAGTCCCAATTCAAGTGAACTAGTCATTGTGATTTATGATTACTTGTGGGGAAAGAAGGTAGACTAATGATAATGGCAATATTTTTCAACTCATATTGCTCACCAAGCTCCAGGACTTTGCTCCAATATAGCATGTCTGGAACACTCTGGGAGATTAAGTATAGTCAACTTCACATGATCAATGGATCATTCCCTTTTTGGTACAATACTTGATTGAATATATCTGACAAACTATTCAGCAATTGCATCCCTTTATGCTGTTATGCACAGCTACTCTTATTGACAAATATGGTGTTTGCCTGATATTAACAATACTCACATGTGCTGTAGGATAATTTGCATGGCAACTGGACAGCTAGTCATTTTGAATTATGTGACGATTTGGTCTATATACTACAAAAAAGACATAGCTGCCCTGGAGAAACTCCAGAGAATATGGACTAGGCTGATTCCACTGCAAAGTATGAACTATTAATAAACATAAAATGAGCTGAACCTTTTCAGTTTAAGCAAACAGAGGTTAAGAGGTGACATGACTGAAATGTTTTAAACTATGAAGGGAATTAGTGCAGTGGATTCCAGCTGTTACTTTAAAATGATTTCTTCAACAACAATGAATACTTGTGAAGGATAAATTTCACACAAAGGTTAGAAGTTTTTTTCACACAGAGAATGGTAGATACACAGAATAATCTACTAAGTACTATGGTACACAGAAATACTTTAGGGACCTTCAAAGGGCCTTCAAAGTTTGACTTCATGTCATGCTGGAAAAATTAGGTGAATAGGCTTGAGTTGGTTAACAAAGTTTGGTGAGCTACATGGCCTGTTCCTGTTAAATATGTTCTAATATTCTAATGTTTTGTGACAAAGGTATCTGATCCTTAGCCAGAATATCATAGCATGTCAGAACCTCACTTGCTTGTAAGGCTTATTTACAGTCCTTCAACTATCTTTTTCCTTAGTCCTTAATTGCTAGTTTTATCTTAAGTTTGTTTCACTTTCTTCATGGCAATTGAACAATTGATTAACCTTTTTCTTCTGTACAATTGTGAGTTCATGTCTTCCAACCATCTGTCTCACTTCATCAGACCTCTACACTAAACTATGTTGCTAGCAGCTCTATTTACTCATAGCTGTCAAAACTAATATATGCCCATTTATCTATGATTCTAGCTTTCCTCCCACATCACAAATAAACATGTATGAAATTCATTGCCAATTGTAAATTGGCCCAGTGAGATTATTGGCATGTGCAAAAGTGGGTCCTATGATGGGCTGGCACCATGTCCAGAGGTGGTTCCTACTTGTGCAAGAAACTGTCAGGATAGATGTTACCTCACTTTAACTGGATTAAGCAGGCTTGAAAATGCAACATTTTTTCATGTAAGTTAATTTACGAAGTGCATAAAATATTGAATATAGACTACATAAAGGGCGGCACGGTGGCAGTGGTAGCACTGCTGCCTTGCAGTAAGGGGACCTGGGTTCGTTTCCCGGGTCCTCCCTGTGTAGAGTTTGCATGTTCTTCCTGTGTCTGATTGGGTTTCCTCCGGGTGCTCTGGTTTCATCCCACAATCCAAAGACATGCTGGTTAGGTGCATTGGCAGTCCTAAATTGTCCCTAGTGTGTGCTTGGAGTGTGGGTGTGTGTGTACGTGTGCTCTGCAGTGGGCTGACCCCCGTTACCCTGTGTTAGGATATAGCAGGTTGGATAATGAATGGATTACATAAAAGAATTTGGTAAAAAAATGAATAAAGAAATGGGTGTCATTTAGTTAATGTCACCTGTCTGAAGGGGAAGGAGCCTGAGCTAGTGCGCAAAGTCGAGAGGTTCCGGCTAGATATAGTTGGGCTCACCTCGACGCACAGCTTGGACTCTGGAACCAATCTCCTTGAGAGGGGCTGGACTCTCTACCACTCTGGAGTTGCCCAGTGAGAGGCACCAAGTGGGTGTGGGCATACTTATTGCCCCCTGACTTGGAGCCTGTTCATTGGGGTTTACCCCGGTGGACGAGAGGGTAGCCTCCCTCTGCCTTCAGGTGGGGGGATGGGTCCTAACTGTTGTTTGTGCATATGCGCCGAACAGCAGTCTGGAGTACCCACCCTTTTTGGAGTCCCTGGAGGGGGTGCTAGAGGACACACCTTCTGGGGACTCCCTCGTTCTGCTGGGAGACTTCAATGCTCACGTGGGCGATGACAGTGAGACCTGGAAGGGCGTGATTGGGAGGAATGCCCCCCCCTGATCTGAACCCGAGCGGTGTTTTGTTATTGGACTTCTGTGCTCGTCACAGATTGTCCATAACGAACACCATGTTCAAGCATAGGGGTGTTCATATATGCACTTGGCACCAGGACACCCTAGGCCTCAGATCGACGATTGGCTTTGTGGTCGTGTCGTCGGACTTGCGGCCACATGTCTTGGACACTCGGGTGAAGAGAGGGGCGGAGCTGTCAACTGATCACCACCTGGTGGTGAGTAGGCTTCGATGGTGGGGGAGGATGCCGGTCAGGCCTGGTAGGCCCAAACGTATTGTGAGGGTCTGCTGGGAACATCTGGCAGAGCCCCCTGTCAGAAGTAGCTTCAACTCCCACCTCCAGCAGAACTTTGACCACATTCTGAGGGAAGTGGGGGACATTGAGTCCAAATGGGCCATGTTCCATGCCTTTATTGTTGAGGCGGCTGACCAGAGCTGTGGCCGTAAGGTGGTCGTTGCCTGTTGTGGCGGCAATTCCCGAACCCATTGGTGGACACCGGTGGTAAGGGATGCCGTCAAGCTGGAGAAGGAGTCCTACAGGACCCTTTTGTCTTGTGGGACTCTGGAGGCAGCTAATAGGTACCGGCAGGCCAAGTGTAATGCGGCTTTGGTGGTTGCTGAGGCAAAAACTCGGGTGTGGGGGGAGTTTGGGGAGGCCATGGAGAACAACTTTCAGACGGCTTCGAGGAGATTCTGGTCTACCATCCGGCGTCTTAGGAGGGGGAAGCAGTGCAGTGTCAACACTGTATATGGTGGGGATGGTGCGCTGCTGACCTTGACTCGGGACGTTGTGGGTCGGTGGGGGGAGTACTTTGAAGACCTCCTCAATTCCATTATCATGCCTTCCAATGAGGAAGCAGAGCCTGGGGACTCGGAGGTGGGTTCCCCCATCTCTGGGACTGAGGTCACCGAGGTTGTCAAAAAACTCCTTGGTGGCAGGGCCCGGGGATGGATGAGATATGCCTGGAGTTCCTCAAGGCTCTGGATGTTGTAGGACTGTCTTGGTTGACATGCCTCTGCAACATCACATGGACATCAGGTACAGTGCCTCTGGATTGGCAGACTGGGGTGGTGGTCCTCCTCTTTAAAAAGGGGGACTGGAGGGTGTGTTCCAAATACAGAGGGATCACACTCCTCAGCCTCCCTGGAAAAGTCTATCCGGGGGTCCTAGAGAGGAGGGTCCATCAGATAGTCGAACCTCGGATTCATGAGGAACAGTGTGGTTTTCGTCCTGGTCGTGGAACAGTTGACCAGCTCTACACCCTTAGCAGGGTCCTGGAAGGTGCATGGGAGTTTACCCAACCAGTCTACATGTGTTTTGTGGACTTGGAAAAGTCATTCGACCGTGTCCCTCGGGGAATCCTGTGGGGGGTGCTCTAAGAGTATGGGGTACCGGACCCCCTGATAAGGGCTGTTTGGTCCCTGTACAACCGATGTCAGAGCTTGGTCCGCACTGCCGGCAGTAAGTCGAACCCGTTTCCAGTAAGAGTTGGACTCCGCCAAGGCTGCCCTTTGTCACCGATTCTGTTCATAACTTTTATGGACAGAATTTCTAGGCACAGCCAGGGCATTGAGGGGGTCCGGTTTGGTGGGCTCAGGATTGGGTCACTGCTTTTTGCAGATGATTATGTCCTGTTTGCTTCATCAGGCCGTGATCCTCCTTCCAAGATAACCCTATGGAATATTCAGGTTTTCACCATATACATATTTTTGCATCAACATGAATAAGAAAGAACTAGGTGATGTTTGAAGAATTGTCTAGTTTACAAGGTTTGCGCTTCCTAGCCAACTGCAGTCAAATCTTTGTGTCTTTCATTGAGAGGTATGGGATTTAGTTGGGAAGTCAACTGTCATACTTCATCTGGAACATTCTGATGTATTTTTCAGCATGATTGTTGCATTCATCTATTAGGTGTCTGAGTATTATTCTGTACAAGGCATGTCAAACTTCATTAGGAACTCTTATTAAAGATCTTTTTCTGACTGTAGGACTGCTATTGGCTAGCTGTTTTTCTGTTGGCTGTCCATTCTCAGAGGATCCACAACACCATGGTCTATGATAATTTCAGCAGGATACTGTGCTGATACTGTCCTGCAGGATAGATAGATAGATAGATAGAGATGGTCTGGTGCTTCTTCCCATTCATCATTCAAAGCCAATTAAATTTTTGGTCTTGCCACTCTCTGACTTATTGATCCATAACCAACTGTACTGGAAAAACATGGTCTTTATATTGTGTATAGTGCCAAACCCTAAGCAATGAACAGTGTGAAAAAGTCAAGTGCCACTAATTAGGCTGTCAGACAGTGTGCATGTAAGTTTGTTTTTTTTAACTGTTTTATTTTTCTAGGTATATTGGAACAGTCAATTCACATCACATGGATTGAAAAAATATACAGTAGCAACAACTGGATAATGACATTTATTTTACTTTGTATTTATATACATTATATATTATGTGACTGCTTTACTTGTTTAGATAATTTGAAATGCAAACAATACATGTTCAAGACTCTAAATGTTTTTTTTATAGAATACCCTTATTTAGAAATGTTCAACCATTTTTCCTCTGAATATATGAATAAGACGAACACAGAAAGTGAAATGTGTATGTCCTAATTGCATTAGTGACAGTATGTGTGTGTGTGCGTGTGTGTGTATTTGAGAGAGACAGAGTTAATACTGCAATCTAAAGATCTATCTTTAAATCAGAAGTAAGAAAAAGATTTCAACAAGTGCAAATACAGACATAAAAACAGCAGACTTATCTGTGTGTGTGAAAAGATAGAGGGAAAAGTACTGAAAATGTTCAGATTTATTTCCTTTTCTTAAAAAATAATTATCCAATAAACCCCGCTGCAGAAAAAAAACATTAACATTATATTCATTTAACTTTAATCTATTTTTAGGAAAACTTCATTTAAATAAAAAAAATAATAAACAGTAAGAAATTTACCAGATTACTGAAGCTCTCTTTCACGGGGAGACAGTTGTTCAGTGGTTTCCACGGAGACGGCGTCTCTCCAACCAAAAATAGTTCCTTCCGGGAATATTGACATTTGTGCTACTGTTCCGCTTTAAGACAGAATCTTAAAGTTAAAAAATGACTCATACCAAATGTTTTTGAATTTAAAAATATTTTTGTTTATTTTTTCTGACAGGACGATTCACACAAGTAATTCCTAAAATCGCAAATATATTCATTTTCTTGTAAAAGTTAAATAAATATTTTAGTTATGGGGATATTACGTTTTAATATTATTATCTTTTACTGCATCAAATGGAAATTATATATTTGTACTTAAATTATTCTGAATGTTTACAAGTGTGACAGAATGTTTTTAATAACGTATGAAACATGATGCAAGTGCAGGGAGCGAGAATACGTAAGTACTGTTTCCCACCGGCTCGTGTTTCTTAGGGACACATTAAAATGATACACAGTGAAACACATTTTCGGTGCTGCTGAGAGGTAACAGAAGCTCACTTACAAAACGAGGTACGGTATATGTATTTAGGGGTTGTTTTAAAAGATGTCTTACATATAGAGTGATGTTGTATTGATAAGTGTTGATATCATATCATGACATTATTAAATTTTCAATGCTTTTACATTTAATATTTTGTCAGTTGCGTTTTGTTCGTGTATGCAGCGATAATTAATGTTAGTTTGACTATCGATATAAGCTCATTGCTGCTAGAATAGGCTCCAGCACGCCTCGATTCATGAACTGGATTAACTGAATTTTTAAAGCAGGTGAAGTACCGTAAAATTCACGTATACTGTTTGGTTTCTTTTGTTATAAATCCTTATTATGTAATGCTTGCTGTCAATCACTCAGTGATCATATTTACACGGAAGAACTGTAGAATAATAATAATAATAATAAAGTCAGTCCTTATTATTGAGCCTTTATTCACCCACTTGGTATAAGGTGAATCCATCAGTCCACCAACTTTCTTAGCTCACCTTACCAGTTCAGGGTTGTTGTAAGTTACATGGCAGAACACAGCCAGAAAACGTAATGACACGCGAAATGAAGGTATACTGTGCATTAAGAAATCCAAAGCATTGTCTTTGTACTGTAGGAGGTACACTAAGAAAACCCATGTAAGTACCCAGATTATGTACATTTGATGCTGGCATGTTCTAGTCCTGAATTCGACCGTTTCTGCAAAACTGGTGCCCATAATTTACTGTTAGAAGTAATCTGAATTTAAGTAGCAATTTGTCCAATTTTGTTTTCTTTTTTACTTACAGTTGTCTGGTTGTAAGGTAGTTCTTCAGTGTTTCCATCTGTCAGCTTTGCTGAATATTTTGTGATAAATAATTAAATACTAATTTTTAAATTTAATTTACAGACTTGAAAAGGTATTTATTTTTTTGTTGACATTTATTATTTTATCTAGATGTGAAAGACAATTTGAAGGCAAAGTGCATTGTGCAGGATGACACCTGAAAATATTTTTAGCAAGGATTGGTATAAGATTTTGGATGCCAGCTCTTCTAGCAATTTACAAGAATTAAAACAACAATACCAAAAAATGGTACTATTGGTAAGTATCTAAGTTGAATATATTTATCAGTTACTTATTTATAATGATTCATTGTTGTCAAAGTGAAATTTAGCAACTGAGGATTTAAAACCTTGCATTATGTACTGATTATCAAACAATGTTGACAGCATTATCAACTTTTGCAGAACATGCTTGGTCCAGTAAACCTCCATGTATCCCTTTATAGGAATGGTGTTGGCAGCAGACTAATGTTGAGGGGAAGTATTGCTGCTGCTGCCCCTTCCAGAGCTCTGCTTGTGTCGTGTTTATACTTTATTCCCATAACGATGATGGTCACAATACTACACCCTGTTTAACTGCTTGTCCCATAATTTTGCAGGCCAAAGGGATCATGTGGCTGAATTTAAAATACACAGCACAATTTGATCTTAAAACGCATCTGTTTAAAATGGCTTTTTCTTTTTCTTTATGATTACAGTGGTTTTGTCTGGTTTTAATTTTTAGATTTTCTGATGTTTTGTTTATAATTGTGTCTTTTATTTATTTATTGTTTGTTCGGTGTCCTTGAGTTCTCTGAAAGGCGCCTTGTATAAATAAAATGTATTATTATTATTAATGTGTATTTTCATGACCATTCTTTCTTGTTGCTTGTGCCTGCACCAAGTTCATCTGAGTAAATGTAATGGCCTATCCTTTATTTTAAAGCAGCATGCAGAGAAAAAGGTTTTAAAAAAATAATTTTAACTATTTAAAACTTTACCATAAATGTTTATTCATTTTGTGCAGCACCTCCATAATTTGTAACTAGGTTCCTTGTTTGAGCAAATTTAGAAAGTAAATCAAACAAAACATATTTGGCTTCTTTGATTTAGTAAATATGGCAAAAAGACAAGGGTTTCTTATTTAATGTTGAAAAATGAAGAAATTCAAACTTTGATAAAAGATGGATTATATTTTGGAGGTCTGTAAATGGTCAATACATGAGACTGAGACACTCCTTAATTAACTACCACAGGATACTAGAAAGACACAAAAGTACCAAAACTTACATTTTTACAGTTTAAACTGCTTGAGACAATACTTGTTACACTGTCACAATTTTTACTTCTGCAAACCAAATGCACAAAATTGTAATTTGGAGGTGCTGCTTCAATTAACACTGCCACGCTATCACTATTGAGCCATGTTTCACTTAGTGTAAGAGAGTCTATTTTGCTATCACCGATAAGATTGTTAATGTGAAAAGTCTTACTGGTTAATGCTGAAATATTTTATAACGCCTCATTTAAGGTCTAGGAAGAGAAGAGCTCTATTGAAGTGTTAGAAGTGCTTAAAAAGGTAATAAAGTTCTTCACGTTTTTTTGTTTTTGTTCTTTATTTCGTCTTATACAATTTCTTGTATTAGAAATTTGGTAGTTTTCGCATACCCCTTGGGGTCAGAGCGCAGGGTCAGCCATTGTACAGCGCCCCTGGAGCAATTACAGGCTAAGGGCCTTGCTCAAGGGCCCAGCAGAGCGTTTATACTGCTTTGTCCGGATTTTTTAGTTAATTATGGTCCATTATTATAGTGCTAATACATCAGTCATCCTACTACAGAATTAGCACATCTTAACATGGATTTATAAATATAAAGGAAATAAAAATATAAAACAATGCAAAGTAAGCAAATATCTCTCCATCTTTCACATTCAAATTGATTACAATTTTTGTTATGATAATTGATAAACTAATACTAGAACTATGTGAACATCAATTTAGGGAATAGAAACAAAATGTAGCAATATATAATAATAGTAGATATGATCAAAAGATATGTTTAGGTTTCTTTATTTAGTCTTGTTTACACAAGAAAACATGAAATTTGCCTTCTCAGTTGCATCTAATAACAGGTAACAGACAGAATGAAATAAAATAGACAAATAGAAATAAGAAAGGTTAAGGTAAGGCAGTTAGATAAAACATATTTACACCAAAATAAAAAAGGAAACGGGATATATATCAAAACCTTAAACATTATCTCTGATATTTCTTATTGAAAAGTCGTATGGCACTAGGAAGAAAGGAGTTTCTGGAGCGATTTGTGTGGGTTTTCAAAGCAACTATCCTTCCTGATTTACTGAAGTTTAGTTCTACATGTAATGGATGTCTGTTATCAGTTGAGATGATTTCCAGTTTCTTTAGCATTGCCGTCTGACACACAGTAGTCAAATCATCTACATCAGCCCCAATAACTTTAGCTGCATACTTCGTAATCTGCTGGAGCTTTTTTGAGTTTTGGTTTGTCAGACTATTAAACCAGGCAATGAAACTGAAAGTGATCACAGACTGGATCATACTGCGAGAGAAGGACAACATGAGGTCCTTGTCTACTTTAAATAGTTTGAGTTTATGGAGGAGAAATAAGTGCTGGTTGCATTTAGAAAATAATTTTTTTGTATTTTTATTCCAGTTAAGATTGTTATCTAGGTAAGTTCCTAAGTATTTATATTCATTCACTATTTCTACCTCCTCTCCCAGAACTACAATAGGTGAACATACAGATTTCTGTCTCTTAAAATCAAATATCATTTCTTTGGTCTTTTTTACATTCAGAGTGAGAAAGTTTTTATTGCACCAGTTTACCATACAGTCCACTTGATTAAGATAGGATGCATATCTGGGAAGGATGAAAGCCACTATGATCATGGTGTCATCCGCATACTTAATAATGGAGCAGTGGTCATTGTTCTGTCTCAGGTCACTTGTGTACAGAGTAAACCGTAATGGTGATAAGACACACCCCTGTGGACTTCCTGTGTTTGAATGAATGGCTATTGAAAAAGTGTCCTGAACTTTAACTGTCTGTGAACGATTTAAAAGAAAGTTCTGAATCCATAGTGTGATAAATGGGTTTACATTCATACTGTTTAATTTCCCAATGAGTATATGAGGCTGTGTAGTATTGAATGCTGAAGAAAAATCCAAAAATAGTGCTCCAACATATGAACCAGGCTGATCAAGAAAGGTATAGGTTTGATGTAAGATAACAAGCAGAGCATCTTCCACACTTCTGTTTGCACAATAAGCAAATTGATTGTTGTCTTGAAAAGACTTTGCCTCTGTCATTAAAATGTTTTTCACCAAGTGTTCAAAGAATTTCATTGGAATAGATGTAAGTGCCACTGGTCTATAGTCATTTAAACAGCTTGGCCTAGAAACCTTAGATGCAGGGGTAATGATTGATTGTTTCCACAGATTAGGTACAATACCACAGGTCAGAGACCAGTTAAAAAGCAAATGAAAAACTGGGGAGAGCTGCTTAGAGCAAGACTTTAAGAGCCGACCTGATATGCCGTCTGGTCCCACTGCACTGTTTGTTTTGGCCTGCCGCAAGCCTTTTTCCACTTCAGTTAAACTGAACTCAATCACAGCAGAATACCTGGTGTTTTTATAAAGCATTTCCTTTATTTCTGTATTTTGGGTGCTGAAATCACTTGTTTCAAATCTGGCAAAAAGGTTATTCAGTTCATCTGCCAAAAGCTTGTGGTCTTTGTCAGCTGGAAAATCCACATTCTTTTTAGGGCCCAGTCCTGTAATTGTTTTTAGTCCCTTCCAGACCTGCTTTGGATTGTTATCATTGAACCACCTCTTGATTTTTTTCCCCATACATCTTTTTATTTTGTTTAGTTAACCTGTTAATCCTTTGCTGTAAAATTTGCTTATCTTCTAACTTATTTTCTTGATGTGCATGTTGCTTTTGCAATAGTAATGCTTTAACCTCTTTAGTGATCCATGGCTTACTGTTTGGATACACCTTGACAGATTTTTTCTTAATGATCATAGACTCACAGAATTGAATATATTCACTGACAGTATAGGTGGCCTCATTCAGTGACTGTGAAGATGTCAGCAGATCCCAATTTGTACTGGAGAAGCATTCCTGCAGTTCCTCTACACTTTCCTTGCACCAGTTTTGTGTTGTTTGTATGGCTGGTTTTTCTTGTTTCAGTTTCTGTTTGTACTTCAGGAGAAGATGAACAACGACGTGGTCAGACGCACCCAGGGCTGCTCTGTGATGCTATATGTAGGCATTAGGGACATTTCCATAGCACTTGTCCAGAGTTTTGTCCCCTCTAGTGTTAATATTCACATATTGATGGTAATTTGGTAATACTGACTCCAGACTGCATAAATTAAAATCACCCATCACAAGTTTGAAAGAACCAGGTGATTTGGTTTCTAGTTTATGAGCAGTTTCAAGAATTGATTCAGCTGCAGTTCTCACATCAGCATGTGGTGGAATGTAAACGACTGTCACAAATAATTGATTAAACTCCCGTGGTAGATAGTATGGGTGAAGTCCGATGGTGAGTAATTCAATATTTGGCGTGCAGATGCGCTCTTTTTCAGTGATATTCCTGCACCACCTTTTGTTAATGTAAAGGCAGACCCCACCACCCATCTGCTTACCAGAAGCTGGATTTCTGTCTTGCCGTACACAAACAAATCCATCTACTTCGACTGCTGTATCTGAGTCTGTATTCTTAAACCAGGTCTCCGTAAAGCACATCAGACAGCTTTCACGGTACTCTTGGAGGTATTGCGCAAATGCTCTCAGCTCGTCCAGTTTATTTCGCAAGGACTGTGCGTTGCTCATGATGATGGTTGGCAAAGGTGTTTTAAAACTTCTCCGTCTCAGACGTACTCATAGTCCACCTCTTTTTCCTCGCTTTCTGGGTTTCAAAGATTTTAATTCGTCCGGTATATTAGTAATACACGGGGAGTAACTGGTAGCTGGTCTCATAGATAGCAACGCATCCCGGCTGTAAATGAACAGCGCCGGCCACACACCTGGGATTTCCTGCGCAGGTAGTGTGTTAGTGTCCCGTTGGATTTCAAAGGCGATAACGATCAAAAATAAGAAACATTTGCAAATGTTGTTAAGCATTTTTTAAAAAGAACTACTTGCAAACTAGTAAAAAGAAAAAGAAAATAAAAAGAAAACAATTTTACACGATTTAAGAACAAAAAGCAGGTACAAAACACGGAGAGATGCACTGAGAGGTCTGCTACAGAGCAGCAACCAGACTACAGATAAACATGCTGTAACAATTTTCTGTGGATATATCACAGGGGATGCCATATTTCCTTATAATGAGTGAAAATCACAGTCTGGCCACTCATCAACAAATGCCCAGTTATTGTTGTTAATATAAAGATGACATCCTTATAAGTTATCATGTAACAACACACCTCCTTCTAAGCATCCTGTAATATTGTATCGAACATTGTAGTGACAGTACCAATTGTACTATGTAATCCTAAAGTTCAGTGAAGCCACATCTGTCTCCATTCATAACAAAGATTATGTTTGTCAAAGACGCAAAATTGCTGAAATCCATTAAGATACTTTATCCAGTCTTTAAACCAGTGTATTTTGTTGCTTATTGCTACAGTGTGCAGTCAGTGGCTAAAACATATAATATCAGGCCTGTCTCTCATGTAAACTGGGGTACTAATTCTTCATATTTCAAAGATGAAAAATGCAATTATTTAATAACATATTGTAATGGATCAGGTAGCAGTTCCTTGTTATTGTTATTTAACAGAGACTAGAAGGAAACTGCAAAGTTTTATTATAGCATAAATAGGGATGGGAATTGATAAGATTTTCACGATTCCGATTCCATTTTCGATTCTGTTTAACAATTCTATTCTTTATCGATTCTCCTATCGATTCTTATTTTTAAAAAAGGAGAACACACAGGTCGATTAGCTTAGAACTTTGTTTTATATGTTATCTTTGAACAAGATAGAAATTTAGGAGTAGCATGACCTTACAAACCCAACAGTGAGATCTTAAGAGATCCACAGCCTACGGCTCCTCGATGGGGTGCCACGGGGTCCCCAGAAAAAAATGTGTAAATGTAAAATAATAATAAAATAAATATTCTTCTGTAGCAATAACAAAGTATAACATAAATTATTCTGTGGCAATTACACAAGAATGTCCAGTAACATTTACACTCTCCTTTTTAAAAGTATATATGAGCTGAGCACTCAAAAATAAAACTACATCAGCCAGCAACAAATACAATCAACTCAAGTCCAATGGAACTGTGCATAGTGCAATTCTGCAACCTTCAACTATTTTGACAGATACATCCATGTTGGCCGCATTATCAACAGTGGCTGCCACAAGCTTGTCTTTGATACCATACTCCTCCAAGATCTCATCAGTCTCCTCTGCTACAGCTGTCCCTGGTACACTGGGTTGGTTTTGAGGACTTTTTCTTGAGCCTGGCCATTCCTGACATAATGCAGCGTTACTGTGAGGTAATGATCTTGACTAAAACTTGCCCATCCATCTGCAGTGACGGCTGCCTTCAACACATGTTTCAGCTCAGAAATGGAAACGGATGAAACATCTGGTAAGAGGAGAACACGCAAATTTGACATTCCCTGACTTAGCCTACAATTAAACACATTCACTTACCGAAAATCGGGGGCATCTACTGTGGCAAATGGGTGCAAGCCTTTTACCACAAACTTAGTCACTGCTCGGTGACATTCGTCTATCCTGGCCTGTGTCATTTTACTTTTCCCCGCCTCTGTGAAAGGAGAAGCTACCAGTAGACTGCAGCGAGAACTGCCAGCATCTGAGACAGCCAGACTCTGTCTGTCTCTCTCGTCATGGTCATCTAAATGCAATGCACAGTAATAGCAGGTTTTGCAATAAGGCAAATCGCGCTAACATAATATGCAATGTTAGTTGATTAGTTACCTGCCGTAGTAACGGGAGAGGACCTGCAAACGTTACCGCTGCTGCTGGGTTGAGATTCACTAGTCCGGAGCGGATCAAAAACACAACGTTCATTTAAGGTTATCGCGTGTTTTGTGTGCAAATGCTTTTGCATATTCGTAGTGTTTCCTCCCTTTGATGAAATATCTACTTTGCAAGTATTGCAAGTTGCCCTGTTGTCATCCTTTCTCGTAAAGTATAACCAAACTTTTGAGCATTTGTGCCGCTTAGGCGCCATGTTTCCTGCTGGGTAAATGACGCTACGCAACGCGGTGATGTCATTCGATGCGACTGGAATTGATAGGGGAATTGTTTGCAAAAATGGCAAACAATTCCAAGGAATTGAAACAGTGGGAACCGGTTCTTAACAAGAACCGGTTTTCGCTTCCCATCCCTAAGCATAAAGCATTAAAGCACAGATAGCTACTAAAGTTCTTATGACAGCTAAAAAAATGGCACGATCAAAACAGCTGTGGTAGCCTTTTTAAGATGCTTAAGCTTCTATGTAGCATTCAATTAGTCATTACGTAAAGTCGTCCTGTAACTTCATTCATTCCTTCCTTTCCTCCACTTTCCCTTGACTAGGATGAATCAACTTGTCTCATCGTTCTCTTCAGTTTCAAGCTATTATTTGCTTTAAACAGTAAACATTAATGACATAGATTTAAAATACCACATATAATGAAATTGTATGTTGGAATCCAATCAAAATGTGTACAGTTTCCTACAACTGCTGGGTGAAACCTCAGAGAAAGTAATTTCCTTGGTGTGATTTGTTGAAGAACCTTTCTGCCATTGCTATTTCAAAGTAACAAGAAGGGACAGGTGTATTGGTTAACTGTCAATTAATTGTCGTCAACCAAGGGAACACACGCATCCACCAAATAAATGTTGGGGCGCTAACCGGGTTGCCCCTTTCATTAAGTAATAAGTTAAAAAATGCAGGCACTTATTGGCGCAAAACAGAAATGGTAAGGCAATATCACCTGGAAAATGACTGCACAGTATTTCAAAGTTTAGGTCACACTGGTTAGGTCAGAGCTTCGTCTGGTGGTCTGCTCATCCTGCAATGAGATGTCCTCTGTCGGGAGCATCTCAGCTTTATAGTCTCTAGACTGGAAGGGGCAGAGTCAGTTTCCCTCACTGGGCAGTTTCTCTGGTCTGTGGGTGAAAAGGGTGGAAATATCGTCGACAGCAGTGACTTTTCATGTCCTGAGGTGGCAATGCTTTTCTCTGATGAGCGTGAATGGTGATCCTCTGACATGCATGTGTGACAATACCTAATGTATGTTGGTCACTTACTGTGTAATGTGAATGCTGATAATGTTTAAAGTGAAGGTCCTAATCATAACTAAAAGCCTGATAGCCTGCATTGAGTTTTATTCCACTGCTGCTGTAGTATTTATTTATTTTGTGTATTTCACACTTCACACTATAGAGTTTTTCCCCTTCTTGTTCAGCTTGGGGGCCTTATTATTAATAACATGTCTATATTTCCTAATGTACTGTAGAGTATACATTGAGTCAAGGTTTTTGCCCATCTGTATAACTGAGGTTAAACACAATCCTGAGAAAACTGGTTAAAAATCTTAAAACTGCTTTGGAACTGGCTGGGATTCTTCCTTGTATGTATCATAACCTTATTTGTAATGGACAATAATGGGACTCTCCTGTCTTCTCTTGGGTAAATTTAGCAGTTGGGTAATTTAACATGTCAACATGTTACCTTTTTATTGATCCCAGCAAACATGACTAAGTGAAGTACACTTTTAGTCTTATATTTAGAGATAGACAGAGGTATTGCATGATATTTGCTTTCGTGAATTGCTCTGTTATAATGTAACTGTGACTGATAGAGAATGGGAATCAAATATTGCCTTTTGTATCACTTAATCTGAATCTTTTCCATTCTCTCCTACTGAATCCATTGTCTACTAGTTTTTGTTTAACTTCATACAATTTTGTCTTTAATGCTTTGCCTAGATATGGTTAACATTTGTCTGCATTTAAGGTTTATATCAATGTTTATTTTGAAAGTGTTTTCAGTCATAATTAAGCAAAGGTTCTCTTTTTTTTTTATAATGGTATGCTTTTATTCAGAATGTTTTTTTAAATTCATTTTTGCAAGGCAGCATCTTTATAGTGACTGGTATGCAAATACATAACTTGTGCATTGATATCAAAACTGTAAATGTGATTTTTAAAAACATAGAGCCCAATGTTTAATATTTATGATTGTGCAGACAATGCAGAAAACTGAAAACTAAGTTGTATATGTATTTAAAAATTATTTTAAAAAAGATCTGTGCCAATCTATATATATAAAAATGGAATGGGTGGGTTGTCGGGTGGGCCTTTTTTTCATTCCGTCGTTTTTTCGACGTTTTGAAAATGTAGAATGATTATTTGATTTTTTTGTTTTTATTTGATCGTGTCTATGTAGCCGCCGTCGTAATAAAGTATCGCTAAAATCGTCATTTATCGTAATTTATTTTTGACGTATAACGTCGCCGTCGTCGAGGTCAGTGATACCAGTGCAAAAAATCTGCTTACGGTTGAAAGACACGCCCTACTCACTGGACAGTTAAAAACACCAATCAAACTAACGATGACATCAAGTATTACCCAATCAAAAGTAGGAAAGGAGGCATCTTCATAAAATGCGTGTGGGATGATTTGCATGAGACGCTGCTTTAAAAAAAAAAATGATAAAAAAAATACGGGATAAATCCCGTCCAGTATTGATTCAAAACGGGACGCGCAATTTCATTCTCAAACGCGGCACGATTCTGTATTTTAAAGGACGGGTGGCAACCCTACAGTGCCAGGTAACCACCCATACAATCACATTGTGATTCAGACTAGGAATGCAATGAATGTAATTACCCCGATCTACATACACGGCGAAAGTCTTGCAACATTCAAAGATGATGGTTTGGGATAAGTACACCATACAACATAAAAGAGCTTATGAAGCCTTGAACCGAAAAAAGCAACATCTCAGAGATCGTAAAAAAAAAAATAGGAGCTAATGTCGTTTTACTCGCTGTAGATTTTAGTCAAACATTACCAGTTATTTCACGACGGAGACCAGCACATCAACTCAACGTGTGTTTAAAATCCATGCTTCTCCCACGCTCGGTTATATGTCGCGTGTTCTCGGGTAGGTGCACCAAAAAATGTATACATTTAAGCATGTAATGGGCAAACAAAAAATGAGGTATACCCGAAGGCACAGCAGTAGTACTTAATGTAACTTTACTTCTTAAATGTTAATGTTTTACTGTTTAATAATTTATACGCTTCTTATATGTTGTTCAAATTCTTTTATCAAAATACCACTGACAGCGCAATGCACGATAACATCGAGTGAATACACCATACGCATCCGCCCACGGCTGCCCTGCTGTGCGCAGATAGGACTTGATTGTACAATAAAATAAAATAAAGATAAAAAGACTAAAACAATCATCACCCATAAAGCGGATAGTAGACGTGACGTACTATATGTGTACCACATTTCAAGTGTATAGGTGCAACGGTTTGCGAGCTACAGGTCATTTAAAATCCTGGACAGACACACAAATTGCCACGGTACCAAATTACAGAAGAAGATTTTACTGTTTAATAATTTATATTTATATGAAATGTGCTTCTTATATATTACTTCATATTCTCATATGATAATGATGTTAATGTTTATATTGATTTCTGTGTTATTAAAACTGCATGTATGTGTGTATATGTATATATATATATATATATATATATATATATATATATATATATATATGTTTATATAAATAAATATATATATATATATATATATATAATATACTAGCAAAATACCCGCGCTTCGCAGCGGAGAAGTAGTGTGTTAAAGAGGTTATGAAAAAAAAAAGGAAACATTTTAAAAATAACGTAACATGATTGTCAATGAAAGCCCGTTTCACTCAGTAAGTCTTATGTGTGTGTTTATGTATGTGTGTGTATATATATATGTACATGTGTATATGTAGATATGTATATATATGTATATGTATATAAATGTTTATGTGTGTGTGTATATTATATATATAATATATATATATATATAAAAGACAGCAACAGTTATAACAATGACAACACAATTACATTGACAATCATGTTACGTTATTTTTAAAATGTTTCCTTTTTTTTTCATAACCTCTTTAACACACTACTTCTCCGCTGCGAAGCGCGGGTATTTTGCTATATATATATACGAGCTGTATATACCCGGCGTTGCCCGGGGCAGAAGTAACCTAATCGGTCAAACACTTACATATATACCAAAGTAAACCTAATCGGTCAAACAGTTACATATATAAAAAAAGCGAACCTAATCGGATAAACAGCTTCATATATACAGAAGCGAACCTAATCGGACAAACAGCTAATCTATATACATAAGCAAACCTAATTGGTCAAACAGTTACATAAATACAAAAGCAAACCTAATCGATGAAACAGCTTCATATATACAGAAGCGAACCTAATTGGTCAAACAGTTATGCATGTGCAGAATAATTTTACAAAGATAATGCGTGTTAACAATCATTAAAAAGAAAAGATTGAGGAACTCTTCTTCTATATGTGATGAAGCTGGATGAAGCTGACTTGACGAAGACGTAGGTGGCATAGATTGGTTTTTCTAAAACAGAAGAAAAAAATGAGTATCTATTATTATTTTAAATTAGAATGAAAATGAGAACCTTGATTAGAGATAGATTATCCGTATTAAAATATGTGCATGAATAAACTTTTGCTAACTCTCTAGCAAAAGTTTATTCATACAAATTGGCATGGGATGGCTTTGTGAAAAAGTAAAAATTAGATAAAAATAAATTGAGAATGCGTACTTCGATTTGACTGAGATTATCTGTAATGATGAAAAAAAAGTTTAGTATGTTTTTTTTTCCATACGGGAAGGATGTAAAACCTTACATAGGCACCCTTCAGCCCGTACTGAAGGGTACTGTCAGATTCTTACTGACTAAAAAACACCCTTTTTATTCCACAGCTACCCCAAAAACCACTATTAGGCATTACTTTGGGGTGGCAGTAGTTTAGTTATGAAACAGCTGGGTCCTGAAAAAAATCTGTCTTATTAGTGGCTTCATCACATATAGAAGAACAGTTCCTCAATCTTTTCTTTTTAATGATTGTTAACACGCATAATGTTTGTAAAATCATTCTGCACATGCATAACTGTTTGACCAATTAGGTTCGCTTCTGTATATATGAAGCTGTTTCACCGATTAGGTTTACTTTGGTATATATGTAAGTGTTTGACCGATTAGGTTACTTCTGCCCCGGGCAACGCCGGGTATATACAGCTCGTATTTATTAAATGTCTCAGAATAGGAAAAGTGTCTTAAAAATCGGAGTGAGGGCTTGTGAGCTGTCCTTTATAGGGATGTTTCGATCGAAATGGTTGCAGATATAAATGTCCATATCTCTCTATTATAAAAGGAAATCCTGGGACGAGACTTTCTCTGAGATGATTTCAGGTCCCACGAGATGAGACTTTCTGCCAAGAGATTTTGACAAGTCCTGCCCTCCTCTCAAACATTTACAACCATGCCCATGGTCCAATCACTTCTCATTCATGTGACTGCTATTGTCAGATGCAGTTCCTGCACTGTCAGCTCCAAGCAGGGTCGGAAATAAAAGACAAAGAGTAGAAGACCAAGTAGAACGTCGTAACCAGGTTCAAAAATGTTGGCGCGATACACATGCAGAACGGGTTAGAGATTATGAAAGTACTAAAATTGGAAAGTCTCAAAAAAATGATAGTAAAGATCACATTAGCACCAACAAACAGAAATTATTACTCCGTGATATAACGGAACAGCAAAAAGAGATAGAATATATGGACATAGGTGATATGACAGAAGTATGTAGTTATTGTTTGGCTTTAAACTTTAAGTCACAGACTTGTAGATTGTCTAATTTGTGTTACCATTAGGCCTCTTCATTGGGAAGAAACACTTCTTTACCCTATCCGTGAGAATTAAAAGATTTGTTGTTTGGTGAAAGTGAAGTCCACATACGTGAGTGCCGGAGACGTGAAGTGGCTTGTGCGTAGCACATGCTGGTGGGTTTAGTTTTCACTAAAAAAGTCTTGATTGGTGATCAGTAAATTGGCCAATCAGAAAAGCTGATCATTTCAGCCCCTGCTTTCTCAAACTTTACGGTAGTTTAGTTACAGTGCTGCTTTATGGGGAGGCAAACTCCCTACAGTGAAAACAAAGAGCATCAGTGGAGGCTTGTTTTGGCGAGAGCTTTGTCTTTTCGTTAATAAAGTGGAGTAATAAACTAAGAGAAAGGAATCAGAGAAGTTGTCCTGTAAAATGTGACAAACGGTAAGAAAAACTTCTTGTTTACACTTAGTAAACAATAGGCTTGTTAGCTTAACAGCAAAATGAATCTTAATTATAAACCTAAGCATGTTAGTCTTGTATCTTATTGATAAACAACTTATGAACATTTGACACATTTGCAGTTGTTTTTTATATTTTGTACTGTTTATTATTTGTTGCTGTGTGTCATACAGCATACGTTTTGGTAAGAAACAAGTACTACATAATTAAAATGGTAATCCATATTTATAATTACACCTCAAGAATTACGAATATCTAGTTGATATACTGAAGACAAAAAGTACACCTTTATCAATATAGTAAATACATATTTTAACAGGAAAAAGTCTATAGTGCAATCAATAATTAAAAAGATTAAAACCTATAAGTACACGTATGTTAACATGTAAGCAGTGTTTAGATGCCACTATCAATCAATTGATCATTTAAGAATATATATAAATATATATATAATTTTTTTTTTTTTTAAATTAAGCCTTGTTTCAGATAAGTACATTACAGAAAAAAATAAACAATATGACAGCGTATCATTATAATAAGCATTTTATTTTCTTTTATGCCATATGTATTATTGATACATATTTTTGTCAATATTTTATTAGTTAAAGTGTGTATTTTAAGGAAATTTTATTTATTATTGTATTTTATGGTCACAAAACAATAAGCCTACAGAAGCTATATAAATGTAATGAATTATTATTATAATTTCTTTTTATTAATAAAAAATAAACCGTTAACATCTGTGTTTTGTAGTTTAATTATAAAAATACGAAAGGTTAACACATTAATATAGAACATAAGGCTTCTATGTGTCTAGTGATGCAGGAACTTAGTTAAAAATGTTTTTTTAAAGGGTTAAAGAAAAAAAATTAGAATTGGTATTGGAATAGGCCGATCAAGCAATATGAAATCGGTATTGGACTTTAAAAAACCTGATCAGAGCATCCCTACTGTCCTACCTTACTAAGAGCTGGCAGAAAATGGCATTATGGCAGAGATCAGCAACCACATCCCAGGAAGGGTGGAATGTTTTGGAAACACTGGACAATTCATAAAAAGATATCGATTTGACAGAGATGGAATAAAATTTGTGACAAATCGTGTACGTTACGTGATCACTCCATCTACAAGGCAAAATCATGTACTGTTTGCAAAAATGAAAGTGTTGGTAATGTTACATATAAAATGCAGCTTAGCAATGATTTGGGTATGTCACAACTATTTCTCAAACTTTGCACCAGTTTTCGAATGCCCTTATAACATGTGAGTTAATTCTCAGATTTCTACATTTCCCCACCAGTCCAAGAGATTTAATGTTAAAGCAAGTTGCATTCATACTATTTGGCATGCATATAAAGTTTGTTGCCTCAAATGTGGATGAGTATGCATATGTGAATCGAAAGTGATATCACAGTATCAACACACAGGTGTTCATGGATGTAAACTGTATTATATAGCCAGCATATTACTCTGAAAAGAAGTAGGACTGGATGGGTGATTGACAGTGAAATGTCACACAATTACACTGAGCTTTACATTCTATGAACCCCTGGAATACTGCCATTATAGTTTATAAGAAGGTTCAAGAAGCCAATCGCAGGCTTCAGGAGCATTGGTTAAATAGAGCCTTGCAAAAGGTAATGGGGGAAGGATCATGGAGAGAGACATGGCACACTACGGTATACTGGAAGAGTGAATGTGACACTAAGCTATGGCTAATTTCAGCATAGCTGTTAATAAAAGATGGTTGATCCCATTAATGCAACATTGGGAAGATGATTTTTCTGAAAGTATTGGTGTGGATTATTCATTGTTAAATAAACTCGCCTGTTATTGGGCTTCAATCTCACTTGGGCTGTGTTTGTCTTGGGCTTTCAATCCAGGCGCTTGTTACAGTATTATTTATGATGTTTTTGCAAGTGTTAACAATTAATGTGCAGCTTAGCAGAATATCCTACCTTATTATATTTTCCTTCTTTTTCTTTTAATATTATTGTTATAACTATTATTATTATTATCCTCTTTGTGGTGAAGCTGTAGTGTTAGTACCACAAAACTACAAAGCATCACCATGATTTCCTAAGAAACAACAAAACATCAGAGTATTACTGTACAGCTTGAATTGCTATCATAAAGTCATTCATTCTCAAAAATGAACTCTTGTGTCTAGCAGGGAGTACAAGTGGATGTTTTTATAAATATTTTTATATCCTACTGTGACGTTAGACAAATTCTTATCCTAGTCTAACCTTTACTGCAATTCCTAGGAGTAATCCAGAGACACTAGATTTACATACAAAACTAGTAAAACTTGATTAAAAGTTTAGGGTAGTGTTTCCTAAACTTTTTTTTTCACTTGACCCTTTCTTGTCCTTCTTAGTGTCTTTGAGGCCCAGTCAATGATGACCATCAGTTTGGTGTGGGGTACATCTGAGTGGAGGTCTCCCTTTGAAAATCGCAGTCAGCATTATAGTGGAGTATTATTGATTACTTAAGCCCATCATGAGACTCTGACAATTTTATTTGTTTTGTTTCTGTGGATTTTGATAACTGCTTATGACTTTGTCTATGTCTCCCAATTCTTGGCTTTGGTTACTGAAAGTTGCTCTCTTGGTTCTGATCCTCCCTTTGTTTTTTTGGCTACATCCTTGTCTTCAAGTCACTGTCTGAAATCTCCTGCCTGCAGGGCAAAACATAGCTCTTGTAATCCACTTGCTTATACCCCTTTTTTACTTTGGCACCACTTTATTCCCAGCTCTGTCTATGTCTTCCAATTCTTGGCTTTGGTTACTGAAAGTTGCT
>NC_041395.2:66169634-66289634 GCF_900747795.2 Erpetoichthys calabaricus
TTTGCATACAACAAGTGACTCTGTTTGTGGCGTGAGTGCAGAAAGGGCTTCTTTCTCATCACCCTGTCATACAGATGTTCTTTGTGCAAATTGCGCTGAATTGGAGAACAATGTACAGATACACCATCTGCAGCAAGATGTTTTTGCAGGTCTTTGGAGGTGATCTGTGGGTTGTCTGTAACCATTCTCGCAATCCTGCGCATATGCCGCTCCTGTATTTTTCTTAGCCTGCCAGACCTGGGTTTAACAGCAACAGTGCATGTGGCCTTCGATTTCCTGATTCCATTACTTACAGTTGAAACTAACAGTTTAAACCTCTGAGATAGCTTTTTGTAGCCTTCCCCTACACCATGATACTGAACAATCTTTGTTTTCAGATCTTTTGAGAGTTGCTTTGAGGATCCCATGCTGTCACTCTTCAGAGGAGAGTCCAAGGGAAGCACAACTCGCAACTGACCACCTTAAATACCTTTTCTCATGATTAGACATACCTGTCTATGAAGTTCAAGGCTTAACGAGCTAATCCAACCAATTTGGTGTTGCAATTAATCAGTACTGAGCAGTTACATGCATTCAAATCAGCAAAATTACAAGGGGCCCACATTTTGCACAGCCAGTTTTTCACATTTGATTTAATTTAATACAACTAAATACTGCTTCACTAAAAATCTTTGTTCGGAAAACACCCCAGTACTCAGATGTTCCTAGTAAATGAAAGACATGCCACTGTTATCTTTTTTGTTGAAAGTAGAGTAAATTATTATGCAGGCCTGCGGTGGGCTGGTGCCCCGCCCGGGGTTTGTTTCCTGCTTTGCACCCTGTGTTGGCTGGGAGGTGATTGGTTCCAGCAGACCCCCGTGACCCTGTAGTTAGGATATAGCAGATTGGATAATGGATGGATGGATGGATTATGCAGTCTGAGTGGGGGTTCCCAAACGTTTTCATATGACTGTATATGAAGGTGTTGGTTAAGTGGTTAGCATGTTGGACGTACAATCAAATGGTTCAGAGAACAGTTTACAAAAACTAATACATTTTTTTTAATTTATAATTTTTTCATCATTTATATACAAATTTGTCAAAAAACTCTTTTCAGTTATTTGGCAATATTGGATCATTGGAAAGATTGAAGGTTCGCTTCTCCAGTAGACAAACACACATTTATAGTTCTTCACACTTGTAAGGTTTCATCTTGGTTAGGATTTTCTGAAGTGAGAAATGAGCATGAAAAAATGTTATCTTTCACTTTAAGATCATAGGTTCAATTCCACTCTGTCAAATCATTTTCCCACCCAAGTCAAGTTTTTTGTAACATGCCGAGGACTGTGTTGCATTAGGGTGGCTAAAAAATATATATATATATCTATATCTTTAAGTGATTTTATTCAAAGAATAAAAAAAGAATAAATTAAATTAAAATATATAGCTTCATTAAATGATTAAAAAAAACTTACAATTTGAAAACTTTTCCAATTATAACCATTATCCTACGTACTTGAATAAACTTTTATATGAGGTGTCATTTTCTTTCCATAGTTAAGCTGTTTAGAAATTTCACTTTAATGAATCTATGCATTTTAATTGAATTAAATTAGTTTTTTTATGGACGCCCCACAATTTCTTTTTTAGTCACATATGACCAACAAAATCTTAGTACCAGAAAAAAATAATTTTTTTTATTGCATTTTTGAATACAATTGTGTCACTTAAAATGTTTTTTTTAATATATTTTTCCTTTTCATCAACTTCAGTCCAAACTGGATTATATTTTTATTATTTATTCCTTTTGCCTCCTCTTTCAGGCCTTGATTACATCTGCTTCCTTATTTGATTAAAAGCTACGCTTCAATTCTAATACTTGCCAGATTTTCCAGTACTACTTTCAGGGTTGTGCCAATATGTCTTTTATGGAACAATTCACTATTAACTGTAAGTCATTCTGTTCACCTCAAGAATTTTCTCCAGTAATTCTTGTTGGAGTTTACATCCCACCTGACGCTAATGTGAATGAAGCGCAACAGCAGTTGGCAGATTACATCATTAGCTTGGAGAACAATCATGCAAACTTCCTGATGAGTGACTTTAATAACGCAAACCTAACCTTCGAGCTTCCCAGATACAAACAGCTTGTAAAATGCCCCACCAGGAACTGTTACTGCGCAGTAAAAGACGCGTACTGGGCTCCACCTTGCGTGCTGCTGGTTAAATCAGACCATGTTATGCTACAGCTGCTACTCACTTATAAACAAAAGCTACAATTCGATAAACCAGTGGAATGATGAGTCAGTTGAATCATTACAAGATTGTCTAGACTGTACAGATTGGGACCTTTTCAAAAATGCTTGTGAAAACATTCATGAGTTGACTTGTCGCAGTTACTTCTTATATCAATTTCTGTGAAGAGGTTTGCATTCCCAGCAAAACAATTGTGACTTATAACAATGGAAAGCCATGGTTCTCCAAAGATCTAAGGAATCTCCGTCAGGTGAAAGAAAAAGCACATAAAACTTGTATTAAGGACGCATCCTGGCCAGGAATAGGCTAAACAATGCAATCTGATATGCTAACTAGAAACATAACATTAAACTGGAGCTTCAGTTCTCAGCAAACAATAGCTCCTCTGTATATAGAAACCTTCAGTTACAAAAGACATCTCCCAATACTTACTTCATCCCTTACAAACTTAACAAGTTCTATGGCAGATTTGAACAACAAGGTGCTGAATATCTATAATCACTTTGCTCCTCCAGCTCTGAAGTAGTTTTAACACCAGCCACTTCTTATCAAATGCCTCACCCCTCTTCTCCCTTTTCTATCAAAGAATACTAGGGGGCTTCGCACCCTGCTCGCTTTGCTCACCAACCCCCGTGTTTGGTTTTCCAGATACAGTTTTAAGATTTTTTTCTTCTTTCAATTGTTGCTATTTCATTAGTTTCACTTTTATTTCAGAACTTCTTTAAAAATAATATTTGAAATCTTTCGAGTCCCAACATGCCGAATCTTTTAAATGAGGTCCGTGAGACATGTGTTTAATGACTTTGTACCTTAATTCAGGATAGGTTTCTCTGTTTGGAATTACAGCACAGATAAAACGATCTACATCATCATCAGCTAATAATTTTTTTTGCAAAGTAACCAGTAAATACATGTGAGGTAAATTTCGTTTTTGTAATTCTCTTACTTAAACTTCAAAGCCTTTCAATATGTACTGTGACAAATAGAGGCACTGTCGACCCTTTGAACCCTCAGACAAGACGTCAGACACCAGGTAAAAGTCCAAAGATGAATATTTATTATTATAAATAAGTGCACAAAGCACCACTACTACACACCACTCCAATAAACAATAATCACTACAATAATAAACAATCCTCCACTCCCAGACGCTTAGCCACCCTGCCTCCCAACTCAGCTCAGCGTCTGGGATTTCCCATCATCCTTTTATAGTCCTTGACCCAGAAGTGTTTCGCCTTCTCGTTCCCCGTGACATGGGACACTTCAGGGTCAGATAAAAATCCCTTTTCTTCACCCCGGAAGCACGTCATTCCTTGTGTCGCTGTGATTAAGACGCACTTCCGGGTTATGGTGCAAATAACAATCCCTGGGCTGCAGCGACTCCTGGCGACCCCCGTGGTATCCAGCAGGGCTATGCATTAAAAGTCCACTGTCCATAATTCCCTGCTGGCATTCGGGGTACCTCCATGCTGCAAGGAGGTTCTCCATCTGGCAGCCTGGGGGTATTGGCCGGGATAAATAGCCGGCTATATCTCACAGTACATACTTCAGACATATCACCTATGTCCATATATTCGATCTCTATTCGCCTTTTCGTTATTTCTCAGTGTAATAATTTCTCTTTGCGCTAATGTGATGCTTACTTTCTTTGTTTTGACACTTTCATTTTTTTCTGCTTTCATATTCTGTATCTTGCTCTGCATGTGTTTCGCGCCTGTGTTTTTTTTTTTTGAGTCTTTTGAATTCCACTGTTTTCATTATCTCTAACCTGCTCTGCATGTGTTTGGCCCCCATGTTTTTTAACATCTTTATGACATTTTACTTTATTTTCTACTCTTTGTCTTCTATTTCTGATCTCGCTTTGTCCTGCTATTTTTTCAATTACACCTGGTCCGTGATGATTATTTTCCCTTTTTTCGAGTAATAATTTCCTTTTGTTTGTGCTAATGCGATCTTTACTATCTTTTTCTGATACTGTAGCGACCTCCGCATCCTGCTCGAAAAGAGAAGAAGTAAAAAAATAACAAAAATAAAAAACAGACAGACATAGAGAAGTCTCACAAAAGTTTTACTTGAACAATCAAGAAAAAGAACGTCAACTTCATAACCCCAAACACAACCTTTTAGCACCCTCTCCAACCCCCTTGCTCTGTCCCGGGAACAAATCCCCCCACCCCGCCCCCCCCTTACCGCATCAATCAATGCCCCGCTGTCAGTCTTCGGTGATGTACTCTGCCCTTCTTCAATCAAACCTAACAGTCACACCGAAAAAAGAAAAAGGCTTGAACCTGGAAGGGACGCTACAATACTTTAGAATTTTCATGCTTTCATATTCTTTACCTTTCTCTGCATGTGTATTGCACCATCATTTTTTTTGAGTCTTTTGAATTCCACTGTTTTCATTATCTCTAACCTGCTCTGCATGTGTATAGTGCCAGCGTTTTTGAAAGTCTTTATGAAGTTATACTTTCTTTTAATTCTGAGCCCGATTGGACGTGCTTTTTTTTTTTAAATTCCACTTTTTCCGGACTTATTATTAGTTTCCTTATTTTCTGAATTTGCACCTAGATTATTCTTTCTTTTTTCATTTTTTTCTCTCCAACTCTTTTGAGTCTCTTTTTTCCACACTGGTCTTTCTTCTTCACTTAGTCATTGATGTTTCATCTATAACGTATTGTCCTTATACACTTTATATGCACTGAGAGCTCTGTGTGTGCTCAAAGCCTTGACACGACTGAGTGTTTTGCTGCCTGTGGTCTTATTTGATATTGGTTGTAAGTAGGGCGTGTCTTGCAAGAATCTCATGTTCTACGTCTCCGTGAGACGGTCCTGGGTCAATCTCTTGGCACAAAGTCTCATGTTTAAGGTCCCCGCGAGATGCTCCGTGGCCGATCTGTTTCGTCTCATGGGTCTTTTAAGTGTCTTCCATGATCTTCATGTGAAGATCATGTCTCGTCTCCCTAGTCATTCTCTCCCAGGATTTTTTCTTATAATAGAGAGACGACGTCTGAAATCTGTTTTCAACACAGAAATGCAAAAATTCAGGTGGTCCTGATTCTGTCTCACCTGCAACAATCAAACACTGTGCTAGGCAGCTCGCTCCCCTCTTCACAGGCATCTTTAACTAGTCTCTTGCACAGTGTATTGTATCTGATTGCTTTAAATCTTCTATTACTGTTCCTGTTCCCAGAAGTTATCAAATAAGCTGCCTCAATGATTACAGGCTTATTGCTCTTCAGTTGAAATGAAAATATTTGAACGACATGTTATAACCCATCTGAAGTCTGTTACTGCTACTGTTCTTGACCCTCTTCAGTTTGCATATGAAGCAAATAGATCTGGGGACGATGCAATCAACATGGGCCTTCATTTTGTGCTGGTGCATCTTGACAGTAAATAACCTTGCCAGAATATTGTTAGTTGACTGTCCCTGAACTGTTGTTAACTAAACTTCTACAGACTGAACTGAATACTTTCATCTGAAAATGGATTTACAGTTTTCTGGTAAACTGGAAACAATAAGTTCATGTGAGCTCCCACCTCTCAGACTCCAGAGTAGCACAGGTACCCCTCAAGGCTGTGTACTTTCCCCCCCTACTTTATTTATTTACACCAATGACTAAGTCCACTGATCCTTCAGTTAAAATCATTAAATTTGCTGATGTCACCACCATTATTGGTCTAATTACTAAATGCAACAAAACACATTATAGAAAAGAGGTGCCTTGTCTTGGTGTGCTTCCAACAACCTAGTGCTGAATACCTCTAAGACAGTGGAAATGGTTATTGACTTTGACACACAGCAGTTAAAACCTCTCCCACTAAAAATGAATGATTCTGTAGTCAATATGGTGGAATCCTTCAAATTGGGCATAACTATCACAAACACTCAGCTGGGACCTTAACACCACCTACATCACTAAAAAGGCACAGCAGTGATTGTACTTCTTACGCCAACTAAAGAAATTAAATATTTCTCAGCCAACCCTAGTTCAGTTTCACAAAGCCATACTTGAAAGTGTAATCACATTCTCTATTGTTGTCTGGTTTGGTTCAGCAACAGCACACTCCAAAAATAAATTACAGCATGTAGTGAGGTCTGCTGAGAAAATAATTGGCTGTACCCTTCTATCTGTTGCAGACCTGTATACATATCGTGTCACTAACCATGTCAAAAGGATCACCTCAGATTCATCTCACCTTGCTCATCACTTATTTCATAAACTCTCCTCTGGTAAACGCTTCAGGTCAATTAAAAACTAAAACTAACAGACACCTCAATTGTTTCTTTCCCAGAGCCATAGCCCTCTCAAACCAGTAACCTAGCCTGACTTCTTTGTATATTCATGCATTCTGTTAGATACTGTATGAATGAGTGTGTGTACTGTACACTGTATGAGCATGCGCATACACACTGCAAACTCACACTTTTATTTGCACATAATCATTTGCATATCTCCTTTATAATTGTACTATTCTGTAAACTTGTATGAAGTTTTTCTTTTTAAATTATGCTGTTTATATTATTTGTACTGTATGTGATGTTGTGTTCTGTTAAAAGCAGCGCCAAATGTACCAAGTCAAATTCCTGTCCATTAAGTACTGGTGAGTAAAAGTGATGATGATTATGTGAATTAGTGGTGGGCAGCATACCAGTAGAAATTTTTGTATATCGTTGTTACCGTGGTTGAAGACATCAGGAAATCACTTTTGTTACCTGTCTCAATAGACATGACATGCGGTAGAGTGTGGGTGTTCCGTTACTTTGATACAACCAAATAAAATGGGTTTCACTAAATCTCGTCAGGCTTCTGATAATGTTCCGTGCTGCCTTTATTTTATTATCTTTGCTTTAACATTACCCAGCTCTGCTGGTCTTCTGTCACGTGGTGTAAAAGTACCTTCAACTAGACAGATTAGGTCTTTTATGGGTAGATCTTTTAAAGATATGGGGTTTATTTGGTGGTTTTCAGTATGGTTAAAACTCTTTTTAGTTTTTTTTGGTTTTCCTCTTCAACCATCTTTCTTACCAACATTTCCTAGCCTCTAATCACTTATAAAGGTGCTAGATAAGGGTGCCCTCTCTCCTTTTTAATCTTTATCTTGAGCTTCTTGCCTTTGCTCTTCTGAAATTTTGCTATAACCTTACACAATAATTATGAAATGTTTGCTCTGTATGCTGATAACATATTGTACCTCCCATATCCTTAGTCTTTGAAACTCTTTTGAGAATTTGGCTGGGTTTAAAATAATTTGGAAGTAGGCAGTAATGTAGTGGCCTGTGCAGGGTGTGGGCCAAGTGAAAGCTCAGCAGACCTGATGAGGAATCGCACCACTTGCAGCAGCTTAGAGGCTATTCCTGTGCTCAGTTTGTTTGTTTGCATCTAATTGTTCAAAGCATTAAGGAACAGCTGCAGAGTGCTTTTGTAATCAAAATCTCATGGATTCATGATAGGCCACTGGTAGTTACCACAATACAAATGTCCAGATTGGTAGGAGCTTATGGTGTCTCCATCCACTTCACAACAGTATAGAAGTTTAAGGACTCCCATCAACTCCTGGTCCTCCATTTCCTTCTGTTTTTCTTTGACAATTACTACATTTACCCCAATTCTCCTAATTTAATGTTGCCAGTGTCATGCCCCTCCCTTGATTCAGATTTTGGACTGAACGACTCATCTCTCCATTAAACAGTTCACCCATATCTAGGATAGGTCTATTCTTTCTAGACCTATAATAATGTTGCTGGGCTTTCACTCTCTTGACAGTTATGTAGCTGTTTTACCCCCTTGGTTAACTTATAGCCCTGGTATCCTATTGAGCTTTATTTCATCATTCCTTGCTTCCCATATTCTCTTTCTCCATAAAAATGAATCCACATGTCTGGAAATATGGCCATTTAAATTTCTTACGCCTTCAGGATGTGGCACTGCATTGAGAGACATTTAAATTCCTGCCAGGTTTGCCACATCTAGACTCCCATTTTTTGTATACCATGGTGTCTTCATAATAAGCAATTTCCTTGTTTATTTTCTCTCATGGGCATATTTGGGCATAAAAATGCTGGGTGACATTTTTAAATGGTTCTTGTTTCTTGTCCATTCCAGTCTTTACAATCCAGATTTTCCATTCCTGCTACCTCTTTTTACGTCACTGCTAGATCAGTCCTAAAGACATGTGGTATTTAATTGTCCTCCCTCCTCCCTATCTACCCACTGTATGAATTACTGCAGTCTTTCCGGTTTCTTTATCAATGCATTTTAGAACCGTCTTGTCTCTTTATTTCTTTCTCTCTTGTAGAGGTACTTGATATCTCTGTTTGATGACCTCTGCTCGGTGACTCCTTTTTCATCACTTACCTTCTCCTTTCCTCGAGTTTGCAACCACTTTTACTTTATCCCTTTGTTCCATTTATAGGGCTTGATGGGTTTTTGAAGGGGCATTTGTCTTTGTAGGTCTCATATACATATTCCTAGGAAGGGTTATTGTGATTTCAATTTAATGAACTTTGTTATTTTACATTATTTATAATAAAAATTTGATCACAAAAAAGGGAATTTTATAGATAAAACGCAAGACTAGTAAAGCAATTCAATATTACTCTTACTAATTTCAACCCACATCACTCTGTGACATATTTCCATAGAAACTATATTAAAAATGTTAACATTAAACCATTTTTCCTATCATTCCATACAAATAGATCAATTTTTACAAAAAAAATAATAGGATTGAAAACAAATCAACCCCCACTCCTGAGAAAGAGAGCATGGCCAACGGACTAAAACTTAAAAATAGTAAAAATAAATAAATTGATGAGTTTATTGCCTGTTTGTGAAGCCTGAGCTGCAATAAAGTTCAGCAAGAGAAAGGGTGGGATTGAGCTGTGCAGTGTTAATTAACATTTAGCATTTATCAGTATTTGAGATCCTAATTGTATTTAACACATTGTGGTTGTTTAACATCAGTTCTATGATTTGAAAAATATATGAAACTTTAATAAATTTAAACTGGTTTATTGTGGAAAGGCTTCTTAATGGTCAAGTGAAATGGAACTCACATGGGAATGTACACTGCTTATATGTTTCTCCAGAAATTTTTACCATCATTGGTAAATATTTAGAAAAAATCACCTTTTTACTTGGAAACATTCTAATCTATTACTGGTTCACAACACTTCTTCAAACTGTAGGCTTCACATAGTGTCTGAAATAGCATGGCGTGTACACACAGCTGAAAAGAAGATCCTGAAATCACTCTCTGTTGTAGGGGGAGAAGCTCTACAATTCATAAAGAGTTTTGACTACAGCTGCTATTTCTGAGGATTTAGAGAGGCAACTTGAAAATCAGGATTTTACCTACACTTCTCATGGGAAGGACATTAGATAATAGCTCATTGGAAGAAGACTCCAGGACATGCTGGAGGGGTTAGCTTTCAGTTGGCCTGGTAGTGCCAAGGTGTTCTGGAGTGTAAAATTCATAAGTGTCATATTTTAAAACTACAGACTGCTTTTATAGGGTGAGTACCTATGTGAAGTACCACATTTCTCAAGGTCATTGGGCGAGGTAGAGGCAGCTGAGTTGATTGGTGTGGGGGTCCTTTGATAGGCGATCCTTTGTAGTTTTCAGTCGGCAACATGCCTTGGTCTGGTGCACATGGTGCACACCATGCTTTCGCTGTCAAAGCATTCTTCAAAAACAATGAATCCATCATCACTATGCTACATGCCTTCTGAAGAAATCTGAAAACAATTCTTCAGTGGGTGGCTAAATTCAGACAGACGGGTACAACATTGAACAGAAAATGTCCAGGCCGTCCTTGGACTATATGAACGCCTGACATCATCCAAGCTGTAAGAACATCAATTTTGCAGTCTCCTAGATGTTCAGCACGCAAACATGCTTTTGCCTTAGGCATTTCCAAAATGTCTTTGAGGAGGATTTTGCATGAGGACCTTAATTTCCATACATACAAAATGATGGTAGTGCAGGAACTCACTGAAAGAGACTGGGAGAGCCGTAGAGACTTGTGCATGAACATTTTGCAAACCATTCATTGAGATTCCTTTGTCATGTGCAGTGACAACGCACATTTCCATTTGAATTGTTGTGTAAATAAGCAAAACTTTCACTATTGGGCTGAGACCAACTCTCATGAACTGCATCAGAGACTTTTGCATAGTGAGTGTGTTACAGTTTGGTGCGCAGTTGCAGAATTTGCCATTGTAGGCCCTTAATTTTTTGAGGAGGGGAGAGCAACAGTCACTGTCACTTCAGAACATTACATTGAAATGGTAGAGGTCTTTTTGCGGCACCAACAGGAAGAGATGGATGTGGTGGATGCCTGGGTTCAACAGGATGGAGCAATAGCTCATACGGTTTTGCAGGAGATGTTTCCGGGGAAGCTGATCTTCTTTTGCAGCAATGTCAGGTGGCCTTCACATTCGGCTGATCTCGCTCTGTGCGATTTCTTCTTCTGGGGCTATCTCAAGTCGAAGGTATTCACACACCGACCTCAAAACCATGAAGCCCTCAAGGATGCTATTCACCACGAAATGGCCACTATTCCCCTTGAACTGGCCGAATGAGTCATGTGAAATTGTCTTGAAGAATGTATTGCTAATGATGGTAACCACCTTGAAGACATCATTTTTAAAACACAGTGAAAAAAATTTATTTTGTATACCCTTTCTTGTCTCGTAATGAAATTTATTTTATCTTGTAGCATTTTTGTATAATAAACATTTTAAATGTGGTACTTCTTTTTGGCTCACCCTGTACTAAGTTTTAATTTTGCTCAAACGAACCATAGTGAACCATAAGGCAATTTAACTCTAGGGGCAATTCACATTATAAGTATTCTCTCTTGTACAGCATCGGAAATTTATATCTTTAATGTATCCGATTCAGTCAGTTTATAATTTAGTGGTAGGACAAACCAAAAATATTGCAGGTGCCACAGGACCAAAAGCTGTTTCAGTCAGTTTACAAAATGGGAACAGAAATCATTATGGAGGACATTCAAACTAATTAGGAACCCTTCCCTCATTTACAGAACACTCCTGCTAAACTAGCTAATCACAGGAATCTGATGCATATCCTGTTGCAAATATGAGTGTTTCTTGTGAGGCCCATGAGATTTAAATAAATAAATAAATAAGTGGTGGCTTTGAGGAAATTTCTACAGATGTTTGGAGCAAAATGGCAATGTTTATTTACATTGAAGATGTGTCCAGCCAATTGTGATGGGTGATATCATTGACCATCAATTCAACCCTACCCCAAGTCAGTGGTAGACATTTATCTGGCAAGTTTATGATTTAGTCCAACCTATGGTATTTGCTTTTACATATACACTTTATGCATGTTAATGAAATAACTGTAAAGATTAACAGAGTTAACATTTTAAAACAATTTTAAATTGTCCTTTTTCAATTATGCAAATTATTTTTATTCTTTATTGCATAATTTACACATTGGAGTAGTGGATAGTGCTGGTGCTGTCTCACAGATCCTCATTCTGGTTTCAAATTTTATTCCTGTCGTTGTCTTTATAAAGTTTGCATGTGTATGTGTATTTTTCTCCCATATATCATGTGTGTGTATGTGTGTGTTAGGTTTGTGGATGTGTGAGTGAGCTGTGCAGTAAATTGGCACCCCATCCAAGGTTGATTGCTGTTTTACTTCTGATACTGTTTAAATGGGCTTCTGTCCCACTGCTACCCAAAATTATATAAAATAGTTTGAGAATGTTATCTTTCCATAGTAAACACTATACCAAGACTCTTTATAAATAAACTTATTCAACAGTTATTTTTGAAATAATGTCTTTGCAGTTGAAGCATATACAGGTTATACCACTGACTTTGGGACGCAAAACTTGTAGCATAAAAATTACACGCTAAGGCCATCCTTTCTGCATGTGTGTAAATCATGAATCTCTGTACTGGTAGGGTGACTGTTACGCAAAAATACTTTATTTTTTCCTGACTGCAATGATGACATAACTTGCTTTTAAGCACAGATATTTTAAACACATCTCATTGTGGATTTTAAACATTAGTGTATTGCTTTACCTTTATGAAAAGCAGTCAGTTTCTAAACATTAGGTGGCAGTAGTGTGATGTTGTTGGCCTTTGCTCTGCCCCTTGATGCTTGCTTGCTTGCTTTTTCTTGCTTTTTTTAGTTCTGTGACATGCCAAGTTAACATGACTGTAGTTTGCACAAAGAAAAAGCTGATGGATCATTACACTTTTGAGTGCTTCATATTTGCAGCTCTCTGGTAAACCTTCAACATAGTGCCATAGTTTAGGTTAAGCTGTGTTCTTCTCTTAGTGAAGAAAGTAGTACATGGAAAATATGTATTGAACTGTTTCTGTTGAATTTTAATATAGAAAATCTAAGGTATTGAGGCATGTATTAAAGTTTTATTTGAACAGATTTTACAATGTATTTTAAAATTTGAGGTTTTAATTTTTTATATGCATATCATACTCTGATTATGCTCAGGAATGTAGGTGTTATAATAATTATGCTCAGTCTATCCTGCAAGGCCTCCCTGGTTATCCATCTAAACAGAATTCTTTAGGGCTTCAGTTTAATTGAACCATATTACATTTTAATCCCATTCCAGAGTGTAATATAACAAAAGTAGTAATTGTTTTCATTGTGAATAGTTTTTTAAAAATGTGCATGTTTAGATTATGCTTGTGTTTTTTTTTTATCTTTCTCCCATTTTTGGAATTCAGTAGAATTTGCGTCTTTTAAAGGGGGATATTTCAGACAAATGATAGGTTATATAAATTCAGTTCATAATGATACTGATGCAAGATTACCTGATTTTTTTTTTTTTGTTTTATTTTTTTATTTGGAGTATAGTCTTCAGTGCAGTAAGCAATAATTCGAAAAGGAAATTCTTACTTTTAATAAATGTTTATATTTATTCCTAATGTCTATGCAGTAGAGAGGAGGAATGTATATTATAGGATTTTTTACTCATTCATTGTAGTAATGGTGCTTATTTACTGCATAGAACTTTACCCTTTGAAATGTAGTCCTAGAATTGTGAGAGATTTAACTTCCTCTCTGTTTATTGTTACTATAGTGTGGACATGCTTGCTAGTGCTGAGTAAAGCTGCCAGCCCTCCAAACTCAGTGAGAGTTCATTGTAAGATTTTAAAACCACATGGACATATTCTATACCTACAGTGATTTGTATCAGAAGATGCTGCAGTTATCATGATTATTGAAAATATTTGTGGAGTGATACAAAATCCTAAAAATGTTGAAACACAAAGGTTTGTAATTTACAAGAACACTGTGTTAGGAAAATTACACATTTAGAATGCAATGGAACACATAATGTTAATTTAGATCATCTTCAAGTACAGTAAGTGGTTTTACAGAGTTTCATTGAACTGTGATCATGTTCTATTACAGCCAGAGTGTTCCTTGACTTGTATTTATTTTCTGTTGTTTTTGTTAATCATTATTTTCATTTTTCTGTGTTATTTTTTTTGCAAATTATTAATTATGTACTATCACTTTAAAGTTGTTTATTATTTCCTTTCCTGTATAGTGAATTGTTCTACTACTGTATGTCTCTTGAACTTTTTGGGTGGAACGCTAATAAGCAGGACCACCCTGATGTCACAGCTGAAGGACCGCCCTCAGCCTTTATCTGCTGAAGCTGAGAGTGGATCCTTCAGTGGTCCATTGACATTCTTTGAATGCATTTATGTTTGACTAGTAAATTTTCTGGTTTATTGGAATTTTTTTCTTCCTTCTCAGTTTTTGATATTTGGTTTGTGTAATGGAACTTGTTTGCTAGGGTTGCCAGTTAGGTGGCTCCTTTTTGGCATTGCGGTTCTTTTTTTGAGTTTTTCTGAATAAATAGTCTAATTTGTAAAGATTATGAACTTGGCTTTGTCCTTCTCTGGCAACGGTATTAAAGTTCCTTCTATATAATTTAATAATAATATAACCTGCTCAGATCTCAATGGGGGAAAACAATCACGCTGGATATCTATACTGATATGGACTGGGTAATGTGTTAGGAACGACAGGATGCCACATTGTTTGGAAATGAAAATTATCAACCTACAGAGGGCTGAATTTAAAGACACCTCCACAAAAATTACAGTGAAAAATTACAGGTGCTGGTCATAAAATTAGAATATCATGACAAAGTTGATTTATTTCAGTAATTCCATTCAAAAAATGAAACTTGCATATTAGATTCATTCATTACACACAGACTGATGTATTTCAAATGTTTATTTCTTTTAATGTTGATGATTATAACTGACAACTAATGAAAGTCCCAAATTCAGTATCTTGGAAAATTAGAATATCAATTAAGACCAATGCAAAAAAAGGATTTTTAGAAATGTTGGCCAACTGAAAGGTATGAACATGAAAAGTATGAGCATGTACAGCACTCAATATTTAGTTGGGGCTCCTTTGGCCTGGATTACTGCAGCAATGGGGCGTGGCATGGAGTCGATCAGTCTGTGGCACTGCTCAGGTGTTATGAGAGCCCATGTTGCTCTGATAGTGGCCTTCCACTCTTCTTAATTGTTGGGTCTGGCATATTGCATCTTCCTCTTCACAATACCCCATAGATTTTCTATGGGGTTAAGGTCAGACGAGTTTGCTGGCCAATCAAGAACAGGGATACCATGGTCCTTAAACCAGGTACTGGTAGCTTTGGCACTGTGTGCAGGTGCCAGGTCCTGTTGGAAAATGAAATGTGCATCTCCATAAAGTTCGTCAGCAGCAGGAAGCATGAAGTGCTCTAAAACTTCCTGGTAGACGGCTGTGTTGACCTTGGACCTCAGAAAACACAATGGACCAACACCAGCAGATGACATGGCACCCCAAACCATCACTGACTGTGGAAACTGTACACTGGACCTCACGCAACGTGGATTCTGTGCCTCTCCTCTCTTCCTCCAGACTCTGGGACCTTGATTTCCAAAGGAAATGCAAAATTCACTCAGCAGCAGTCCAGTCCTTTTTGTCTTTAGCCCAGGCGAGACGCTTCTGACGCTGTCTCTTGTTCAAGAGTGGCTTGACACAAGGAATGCGACAGCTGAAACCCATGTCTTGCATACGTCTGAATGTAGTGGTTCTTGAAGCACTGACTCCAGCTGCAGTCCACTCTTTGTGAATCTCCCCCACATTTTTGAATGGGTTTTGTTTCACAATCCTCTCCAAGGTGTGGTTATCCCTATTGCTTGTACACTTTTTTCTACCACATCTTGTCCTTCCCTTCCCCTCTCTATTAATGTGCTTGGACACAGAGCTCTGTGAACAGCCAGCCTCTTTAGCAATGACTTTTTGTGTCTTGCCCTCCTTGTGCAAGGTGTCAATGGTCGTCTTTTGGACAACTGTCAAGTCAGCAGTCTTCCCCATGATTGTGTAGCCTACAGAACTAGACTGATAGACCATTTAAAGGCTTTTGCAGGTGTTTTGAGTTAATTAGCTGATTAGAGTGTGGCATCAGGCGTCTTCAATATTGAACCTTTTCACAATATTCTAATTTTCCGAGATACTGAATTTGGGACTTTCATTAGTTGTCAGTTATAATCATCCACATTAAAAGAAATACACATTTGAAATACATCAGTCTGTGTGTAATAAATGAATCTAATATACAAGTTTCACTTTTTGAATGGAATTACTGAAATAAATCAACTTTGTCATGATATTCTAATTTTATGACCAGCACCTGTATGCGGCAGGCTAGTCCATTTTGCCGAAATTTCATTGCAGCAATTCAAAATCGTACTCTGTAGTTTGTATGGTCCCCACATGCTTGTACGCATGCCTGACAATGTTTGGCATGCTCATAATGAGACAATGGATCGTGTCCTGGGGGATCTCCTTCCAGATCTGGACCAGGGCATCACTGAGATCCTGGACAGTCTGAGGTGCAACCTGGCGGCATCAGATAGACCAAAATATAATGTCCCAGTGGTGTTCTATTGGATTTAGGTCAGGCGAATGTGGGGGCCAGTCAAAGGTATCAATTCCTTCATCCTCCAGGAACTGCCTACATACTCTTGCCACATGAGGCCGGGCATTGTCATGCACCAGCAGGAACCCAGGACCCACTGCAGCAGCATAGGGTATGACAATTGGTCCCAGGATTTCATCCCGATACCTAATGGCATTCAAGGTGCCGTTGTCTAGCCTGTAGATGTTTATGTGTCCTGTCCATGGATATGCCTCCCCAGACCATCACTGACCCACTACCAAACCGGTCATGCTGAACTATGTTACAGGCAGCATAATGTTCTCCATGGCTTCTCCAGACCCTTTCACGTCTGTCACATGTGCTCAGGGTGAACCTGCTTTCATCTGTGAAAAGCACAGGGTGCCAGTGGTGGACCTGCCAGTTCTGGTATTCTATGGCAAATGCGAATCGAGCTCCATGGTGCTGGGCAGTGAGCACAGGGCCCACTAGAGGACGTTGGGCCCTGAGGCCATCCTCATGAAGTCTGTTTCTGATTGTTTGGTCAGAGACATTCACACCAGTGGCCTGCTGGAGATCATTTTGTAGGGCTCTGGCAGTGCTCATCCTGTTCATCCTTGCCCAAAGGAGCAGATATCGGTCCTGTGATTGGTTAAGGACCTTCTACGGCCCTGTCCAGCTCTCCTAGAGTAACTGCCTGTCTCCTGGAATCTCCTCCATGCCCTTGAGACTGTGCTGGGAGACACACCAAACCTTGTGGCAATGGCACGCATTGATGTCCCATCCTGGAGAAGTTGGATTACTTGTGCAACCTCTGTAGGGTCCAGGTATTGTCTCATGCTGCCAGTAGTGACACTGACCATAGTCACATGCAAAACTAGTGAAAAAACTGTCAGAAAGATGAGGAGGAAAAAATGTCAGTGGCTTCCACCTGTTAAATCATTCCTGTTTTGGGGGTCGTCTCATTGTTGCCCCTTTAGTGCACCTGTTAATTTCATTAAAACCAAAGCAGCTGAAACTGATTAACAACCCCCTCTGCTACTTAACTGACCAGATCAATATCCCAGAAGTTTCATTGACTTAATGCTATACTGTGATTAAAAAGTCTTCCTTTAATTTTTTGTGCAATATATATATATATATATATATATGTATAATTTATAATAATACGTATAATTTGTAAGTTTTGGACATTATAAGAGTTTGGAGCTTTAGAACTCGGTTCCTTATTTTGGAACTGAGTAGACCGAATCCTCTCTCTAGAGTCGGCAGGTAAGACGGTCTGGGTGAGGCCAATTTTAGGCAGGCTGGGAAGGCCTGGCCTGGCTGATGGAGTGTTTCGGGGAGCCTTGCACCCTCTTTGATATAAAAGTGTACTTCAATCATAACAATTAATTTAGTGCTTTCCTTTCTACAGTACTTTTTTACTTTGAAACGGATTGGTTAACCATCAAAAATCCACCAGCATTTCTTTTTAAACCTATTTGCAAGTTGCATACAGTTATAGCAGCATCTGGCACAAGGCAGAACAAAAGGGATACATACCACTCTATCATAGGCAACACTTATGCACGTCAGTACTTTTGAGTTGTATCAGACTGACTTTGCATCTGTAGCCCAAACTAAACCGGACTCCTGTGACATTTTGGGTTGATTCCAGCCGCCACAATGTCCTTGAACCTGGAACCATTGATAGTCATAACTGAGATGAACCAGTTAAATGAAGGACACATGACCCAGCAAGAGAGAGTGCAAAGTGGTTTGTACATTTATTTTTCCAGACCCAAAAAAGGTGCAAATCAGTGCAGTGCATAATAATTAAATATTCTCAGTAAAAACAATGTTTGTGGAGGTTAAACATCATCAATAAATAAGCAAGAAATTATCCTAAAGCCCTAGCTTGCCTTGGTGCTTACTTAATACTCAGTGAAAATCTCATCAAGACTAGGGAAGAAAGTGCAACCCTCACACAAGCAGTGACCATGTGCAGTATTTAATGATTGGAAGCTGGGTTAGTGAGGCAGCAGCATTGTACCACAATGTTACTTAATTTTATTAAATATGACATATTTGTCTTATTTTCATAAATATTCTTAGATTTCATCTACAAGACTTAACATAACTGGAGCATGTATCAGTAAAACTGACTTCTTTCTGTCATTTTTACCAACCAATGTTCACTGGAAGATATATTTTTGACTAATAAAAAACAATGAGAGTACTAGTATATATTTACTAAATATTGAAAACAGTAATTTGTGAAGGATGGATCTCCTAATGAAAATGTGATTCCCTTGAATCTCCTTAAATCCAAAAATATTTTTAAATGTAAGAAAAAAAAACGAAGAACCTTCTTTTTAGCACTATTTAGGTCAATTGTAGTTATAGTAATACTCCATGCAAAAATGGCATTTTTTGTATACTGCCCACCTCATGTAGCTTGTAGTGATCACAGAGAACATTTTTAATCCTTTCAACTGGCATATGTTCTGTACAGTTTCTTTGACTTGTTTCTTTTGCTGCTGTTGCTTTAAATTCATCGTAGTACTGTATGCTTGTAAAGTGTCCTTGTAAATTAACTTCTTTTTATCTTCTCAACTTCTACAATTTAGTCCGATGTCTTAACAGTTCAGGTGATTCTCAAACAATGAGGTTATACTTTGCTTTGCTGCCTAATACATGTAGTCAATGTGCTGATGGCATCCTTTTTGGTGGATTGGGAGAGGGGTGGGTTTCTATATGTAGGTTTAAATAAATTAAAGTATTTACTCCTGCAAATTTGTTTTTGGAACTATAAAGTGCCTTTCCATTCAGTGTTTTACCAAAAGACAAGACTAGCGGGCCATGAGGGTAGATGGAAAAAACTGGACCAAGAGATGAAATATACGTACGTCAAAAGCACAAGCAGAATCAAAAGAAGTTAAAGCCTACCAACCTAAGTAGTAAATCAAAATCATTAACCAATGTTTGTTTTAATTCAAATTCCTAATTAATCTTTTAATTAAAAAAGGAATAAAACAAAAGTTTAGAAGGAATATATACAATCTTGTGTTGTCCACATCACTGACCTTTATGTACATTAATGGTGGTGTTGTGTATGAGTTCTGTAACATAGTCCCATAGCAAGAAATTGTCACTTCATAGCAACGCTGCTCCAAAATGACATCATGGGAAAAATCTTACTCAAGTGTAAAATAAAATGAACATATTGAAAAATTAAAGTTTGTAATGAAATTTAGATTATTTTCAAATTGTATGAATTCTTAAACTCCAATTAAAATGTATTTGAACACAAAAAGAAAAGTATTTGAAACATTAATGACAAAAGAAACATGTTCTATGACACTTGGAAGTTTTTTCCCCCCACCTGCACTAGAGCAACATTAAGAATTTCACCATACTCAATAATGACCCCATAAGACTAATATTTTGTGTGTTGAAAGGACTTATGTTCATCTGTTCAGCACATGTAGTGTAGGAGTAGCACAAACAGACATTTTATGTAGTCAGGGGCACACAGTAAGCAAGTAAAGGATAAATTGGCGTAGTAGCTGCTTATAGTAAAAAAGAAAGCACATTTCCCAAGAAAGAAAGAATTAAAATATAGAAAATAAATATTAGTCAGTTACATAATGTTCAATCTGGTGTGGAATGAGCACTTTGTACTAGAAGGGAAGCAAGGGTAAAGTGTATGTTCAAGGAGGGAAGAAAGTTTAATCTGTAGTGTAGACCTTTTCTGTTGTACTAGAAATAAAATAGAAGTGGTAAAGATACTGTAATTTAGGTAAGCAAACAAGAGTTAACAACAGGGTCAGTGGAGGGTGTCAGTAGGCATTAAGCAACTTCTATATTTGCTTTAAAGTTGGGTTTAAATTTTATTTTTTGAGGGGTTAAATATTCATCAAAACAAATTTTCTAAATTAAACAAATGCAGTACCAGTCCTGTATAATGATGTGCTTTTTGTAGGCTTGCTTTTAGAAGGCTTGCCTCAGGAGAGCTATATCTATAGAATATTCCAGCTAATCAGCATCTAAAATGTAGGATTGTTGTATTTGTGAAGGAGATGTTGGGTTTTTGGAGGCTTGTTTTCAGGTGGCCTACCTCTGTGGGAGATTCTTTCTAATCCAACATCATAAACTCAGGATTGTTAAACTTGGGAAGGAGGTCTTGAAAATTGGAAAAACGTTCCCAAGTGTCTTCTACAATGAGACTGTGCACCCCATAAAATGGAAAAGGCCAAGACTCCAGTCCAGAGAAATGGAGACAAATGGGTGTTTTATGTAAATATACTGTAAAAGATTACATGTCATTGGTTAACACAGAAGATTAAATACACCATAATGGGTCTGAAACATGAAACCGATTATGCGATGTGCCTAAGAGTCATAGTGGACTTTTTACTGTTTGCACCCAGATAGTGTACAGAAGCAGTTAAGAAAGCTGATAGGATGTTTCTTTCATATACCTCAGTATGTAAGAGCATAACTCAAGGGAGGTTATGTTTAAACTATGTCATTCACTTTTGGGGACTTATCTGGAATAGAGTGTGTATTTTGGTTGTCATTTTACAAAAAAAAAAAAAAAACATCAACATTAGAGAAAATCCAGTAAAGAACTAGACTGACTGCAGGGCTATAGGGTATAAGTTGTGAGAAAAGATTAAAGGAATTGAACCTTTTCAGTTATGTAGATGGAGACTAGTGTGCAATACAATACTTTTTTTCAAAATTATGAAAAAAATCGGTGTGATGGATCCCAACTGTTATTTTAAAATGAGCTGTTCAAGCGAAACATTAAGATAAAAATGCCAAATATTGGTGTCATTGGCAACAGTGAAAGGAAAAGGCATTGACATTGGCACAGACATTGAGTAGTGAATTTCTGGGTGATTCCAAGGTTTTGGCCATTTTAACCTTTTGTCAGTTTCCAAAATGGAAGTTTGCCTTTATTGCCAGTTTCCCACAGTCATCTTTTCACTGTTGTAGGTGACACTTGTATTTGGCATGCAAGTGTTTAAGGGAGTAGCCAGCTGAGGACCGTAAGGCATTTGCTTCTGAAACTACAAACAACTCTGGTTAGATCCAGTTTTCTCTCTTTTCTCAAGATGACAATGAGCACCTACTAGCCAGTGTGAAATTTTCAGTGTCTTGGAAATATATCAGATGAATAGCCTTTATTGGAAAAATAACAATAGAGTGAATTGTTTCTTGAGAAAGCTGTTTCATTCTGGACATTTTTAAACACATAATTGAAATGTAAGAATGCCAGTACCTTGCAACACAAGAAAATAATATTAATTGGTTTATTGAATAAAATAATAGGTTATACTGTAGCGGTGGTAACACAGTTCTAAAGGTTTTTCAAATTACCAATTACCATTTAAACATGCCTAATTAAGGATAAGCTAGGAGAGTTTACCATTAGGATAATGAAGGAATGACTGATGAAAATGGGGCTTTGCAGTCATATGTGAATAATAAAACTTTTTCAAATAGTAATGGCCATTTGTAACATAAGTAATGGTTTGGCTGTGTCTTAAAACAATTTACAGGTGCCTGAGAAATATCAAAATGCTACCTGGAGAGCATAGGTAATTCCAAACTTTGGAATACTATTGGGCGGCACGGTGGCGCAGTGGGTAGCGCTGCTGCCTCGCAGTTGGGAGACCTGGGGACCTGGGTTCAATTCCCGGGTCCTCCCTGCGTGGAGTTTGCATGTTCTCCCCGTGTCTGCGTGGGTTTCCTCCGGGCGCTCCGGTTTCCTCCCACAGTCCAAAGACATGCAGGTTAGGTGGACTGGCGATTCTAAATTGGCCCTAGTGTGTGCTTGGTGTGTGGGTGTGTTTGTGTGTGTCCTGCGGTGGGTTGGCACCCTGCCTGGGATTGGTTCCCTGCCTTGTGCCCTGTGTTGGCTGGGATTGGCTCCAGCAGACCCCCGTGACCCTGTTTGGATTCAGCGGGTTGGAAAATGGATGGATGGATGGATGGAATACTATTGCAAAGTATAAGAATAAAGTTCATGCAAGCCAAAATTAATTGGAACCTACTACATAAAAACAAGTACAAAGATTTGTAGGCTTTGCAAACTATAACAAAATAACATAATATGTAAATTCATGGACTGTTTGATGGGCACACTTTTTTAAATCGATGAAACTGTGTGACTTCACATAAGACTGGTAGTTGGGGGAAAAAAAACTATAAAAGCAGATTCATTATTCCATTGATTTAACAAACTACAATATTTCTCTGAAAAGGATTTTAGAGGTTGTGAATTTGGCTGAATGTTAGGATTTTGTTGAGGAGGTAAAAAGTCTGTAGGTGGACATTCACCTCTTGGAGAAACCTCCAATTATGTTGGGAACATGATTTCATTATAGGCGGTCATCCAGGCATCATTAAGATTACTGAACATTGAATTAATGAAAAGAGATTTTTGGAGGGCAAGCTTGAATGATGATATTAAAGTTTGTTTATTAACATATCAAATTCTGGAAATGCTATAGGATTATCACAGCACTTAACACCACCAAGTATATTATTGGAGGAGATTTCCATAAATTAAATTATATATCTATCCCCTTCCCATAGCTATACTGTGCATTTACTGTAGTAATGATATTGATTTTCTAAGGGAACACATTTCACTCCTGTTAAAAAGATAAAAAACTTAGCAACATATGTATTCTAATTACTAGGTTTTCCCAAAACCATAATTCCTGATTGGGGCCCACAATTCTCCCAATTGTGCAATGTTGTATACACAGGCGTGTGCCTTTCTAAATGATATCCAATTAATTCAGTATGCCACAAGTTAAGTTCTAGACACATTTCAAAGATAACTAAAGCAAACTGGATACACCTGACCGTTATTTAGAGTGCCGTGGCAAATTCGGAGTACTTATGAAAATGACAGATTTCAGTTTTTTATTTTTCATAAATTTGCAAACCATTCTGAAAACTTTGTCATTATGGGTAGTTGAGTGTGTAGGCTGATGGCTAAAAAGTTTCCTGGGCAGCAATGCAATGCAATTTTAATTACAAGACTACTGAAGAAATTCAATTTCCAGACTCTCTGAATTCACCTCTCCTAATGGTGAGTTTGTGGTTTATGTAGTTGTACTTTATTTAAAGAAATTTGTAAGCTAAGAATTAAGCCTGCAGTTCTTTTAGTGCTGCTAATGACTGCATCTGTAAATTGTGAACTACAAGAAGTTGCTGATAATCATGTAAGAGGAACAGCACTAATTTGAAACTAATTGAGGTATAAAATTATACTGTATAAGAATATGCTATATTTTTTCACCTGCAAAATAGAAGCAGCAAAATGTGCTCCATAAGTAGGCATATTATTGAGTACTGTCATTATCAACCCTCACCAGACTCTCTTCTTTTTAGTAGAGGTTCCCACCATTTGCCATAGGTTAAGCCTTTGACGATAAATGAGCATCAAGGAGATTTGAAAACAATCAGAAGAAACCACTCATAGCAACAAAGTTAAATGTAGGAACTTGATAAAATGATTCAGGTGGTTGGAAGATGTGAAAAAAGCCAGCCAATTAAAGAGTAGCCATGGAGTGAGTAATAATGTACTTTGTATTTGGGACATAAAGTTAAAACAAGCTTAGGCAAAAGCCAGAAGGAGCTGAGTGAAGAGCAAATTGAGGGTCTATAAGAAATTAAACAGGGTGTGGAGAGTTCTAAATGTCATGTGGGGGTGGAATCAAAGTTCATTGACTAAGGATGTTGAAGGGAAAAGAGCCTGAACCATCACATCTGTAAGGTGTGACTTCCAGGCAAGTCAAAATTACCACCCCAAGAATAGTTCATAGGTAGAGGTCAAATGATAACCAAGGTTGACCACCCTTTGTTCTGTTTCACAACATTGCCCCTACTCATAATGTACAGGTTGAACTGTTCTGAGAGACTTACTAACCCTATTCTACAGACCTGATTCAGTGTGATTACTGCAAGTTCCTAAACCTAAAGTGGTACCTTCATGGGACATGCTGTTCCAGTGAATTAGACACTAAATAGACTACAGAAGAATTATTGAACAAGCAAGGAAAAACTGTTTCATTTGTGCGGCATTGAAAAGCTTTGTAACATTTTAACAAGTACTTTTGTGATCACAGAGATTAAGTTAAGAAATAATTCTACACTCTTGACCAATGTATGAGGAGAAGAACTGGTTCTTCAATTCAAAAAGTCATTACTGTGAGGCTTTAGTTTACTGTTTATGATGTTTGATTATTCTAGGAGTACATATTTAATGTTATTGTAGCAAAAAAGGATGCGTTTTGCATGTTTTAAGCATACGACTGGATAAGTGACGTGAATTATGTGACTTGCATAATGTGAGATTTTTTTCTGTTTTTTTTATGGACATTTTTCAAATCATTTGCCATTGTATATGATTGGTCACTATTGTATTATATTATTTCATAAACTTTATTTTCCTCTATTCCGCAAGAAAACACGAGACAAAAGTTTATTTCCTACCGACCGCTGCAGACTACAAGGGGTAAGGAATAGCTAAAAAAAATATGTTTAAGACTGGAATAGTACTAGGTAGGTCACCAGTCCATCTAAACACATATTCATGCGCATATCCAATTTGGAATTTCCAATTAACCTAATCTACACGTCTTTGTGAATGTGAGACGATGCGTGGAGAACATACAAACAAAAGAAGCGGGATCCATAACTGAACATTGTCCATGTTTTACAAATATATAACAGAGTATATGTACAGTACACTTTTGCTATAAAGACAGTCACATTTAGAGGATTATGGTAGTGAATTGGTTAGCATGGCTTCCTCACTAATGGAGTTGGTTTTGAATCTCAAGCCATGCTGTATCTGTGCAACCTTTTGTGTGAGTATTTTGTTTTTCATCACACATCCAAATCTGTGTTAGGCCAGTTTAAAGTTGTATGTTATGTGTGAATGTGAGTCTGTACATGAGTGTCAGAATAAAGGCTGCACAGGCAGTGGTCAGGTCAACATTTGAACCAATGGCTTTGCACTACCTAATACCTTTGTGTGAGAATTAATGTAATTCATGCACTGTTGTTTTTACATGAATTATTTAGATTTTTGAATTGAAAGAGAGAAGTTGTGATTATCGTTTGACTTTTCCCAAACTTCATGTTTCCATTTCTAATAGTGCACCTTGGTGACTTTCTGGAATATTAGCACATGCTTTTCCTGTCACACCATTTCAATGCATGCTAATCGAAATTAAACCTATAATTATTAATTTTTGTGTGGCCCACAGTAATACTGGAACATGTATTTCAAACATGGTAGATGAAATGAATGATACACCCTTATTGTTGATTTAATACCAAATTATTAGTATATTTATCACTAATTTGGCAACTAGCAATTTCTCTAATGTACAATAGTCAAAATGTTTTGATTTGTAACATAGGTAATATTTCTCTGGATGGGTTCTTGTTTCATTTTATAATTTACTATGTATTGCAGAAGTGTCTGGGGGGTTATAATGATGTTATCGTAAAATTAATAAGCCTTATACAAATGTACTAAAAGTATAATCTGAATGAATTAAGTACATGTTCATGAAAATAATATGCTAAACAACAGCCAGAATGTGTTCATGATTGGAAGATCCTCATGATAGCATTACAATATCTTTCTTTGCAGTCAGTGTGGCATAGTGTTTAAGGCTTTGAACTTCAAACCCCAAAGTTTGTGGTTCAGATCCCGCTACCGGCACTGTGTAACCATGAGCAAGTCATTTCACCTGTCTTTTAAAATGACTTTATACTTTGTCATACTAAGATTCATTTTTTTTAAATTAGAAATCTGGATTTCAAAGTTATTAATATCCTAAAAACAAAGAATACACAAAAGAATGCTGTACGTGGCTGGAGTATATTCCCGGAACTTAAATCTGTTATGATTTACATTAATAACATGGATTCTTATATAGTGAAACAGCGCTGTGAAAAAGTACTTTCTCCTTCATAATAAACTCTGTTTTTGAATATTTTACATAATAACTAGACTCTAGCTTTTAGACAAAGTACAATATTACGGAACCAGAGTGAACTGATAACACAGTTTTGAAATCCCTGCTTTCTTTATTCAGGAACAAAGTTATCCAAAATTACCTCTATCACCCATGCGAGAAGGTAGTTTCAGTACTTGATTACAGGTCCTTTATCAGCAATAATCACAACTAAATGCTTCTACAATTTGACATCTGTCTTTCACATCACGGGTCATGAATTTTAGCCAACCCTTCTTTATGGAACTGCTTTAATTTAGACACACTGGTAGGTTCTCCTGCAGTATCTCTGTTAATTTTAAGTCAGGACCTTGACTAGGCCACTCTAACACTTTAATTTTGTTTCTTCTGGCTCATTCAATTGTAGACTTGCTTTTGTGTTTTGGGTTTCTGTCCTGCTGCGTAATCCAACTACACTTCAGTTTAAGGTAATATACAGATGATCAGAACTTTTCCATAACAATATTTTGGTAAGGTGCAGAATGTGTGGTTCCTTCAATAATGGGAAGTCTTCCAGCTCCTGAGTCAGCAAAGCCACCCTACACCATCACACTACCACCACCATATTTTAATGTAGGCATAATGTTTTTATTGTCAGAGTGTGCATTAGCCATACACCAGTCATAGTGGAACCTGTGTTGTTCAAAGAATTCTATGTTTGCTCATTTGCCCATTAAACTAAAATAATTTTGATAGAAGAAAGCTTTGTGAACTATGGTCTCTGACATTACTGTTATACTTAATGTTATGTAGGCATTACAGAATTTTTAAAATCTTTTTAGAGGAGTGCTATTTCACAAATGACAGCTTTCACAAACAATGTTTTTCTTTATACTATTTTTTGAACTGCCCATTACTAATCCATTGGCTATGTAGATATTTTTAAAACCAAATATTAAAATAAGCAAACTGAAAGCCACGAAACTTTTTTGTTACTCGGTAATATGAATTTATAATATACTGAAAGTATTTGTCTTTTCGGATTAAAAGTTTTCACTTTATTTGTCCTATTAAATGTGTAAAAGTTGTAGATTATTAAGTACTAAGCAATATGTTTAACAGGACTTGATATGCTGATGCTTTACAATCAAATTAAACATTTTGGCTTTCCTTTTTCTACTGTGTGGCCAGTTTGATACAGCTTTAGGTCTGTTTATCTAGACTGTATTATAAATGTTTTAGAATACATTTTAACCAGTTGTTAAATATTTTCTCCTTCGTGCAGAACTGTGTCCGCACCTGTTAAAAATGCATGTCTGCCAATAATGCAACCTTTAATTTGAGGTACAAAGAAACATATAATATACAAGCAGATAACCTAAAATTAGAAATTTGGAAAATTCTTTTCAACATCTTACACTTTTACACTTCTTGCTTGCATAGTCATATGAGGAGAGGACAAGTCATATTTAGAGGTAGATTAATGTTTTATCATTATTTTCAGTTGTTAATTTAGAAAAAGAAATGCTTAATATAAGAATCAAAATATAATTAAGGTTTGCAGTAATAGACCCACATGAAACTATTTGCTAGTCTAGAATTACTGTGCTTCTCTGCCCAGCTTTGGACGATGTTCATTTGTTTTACTTTTGCAGCCACATACACACACATACACACACACACACACACACTGACGAATGCCTGCCAGATTATAATCAGTATCCAGCTGAATGCATGCTAGAAAGGATCAGAGTTGTTTTCTATTTTTATTTCCCTTGTGGGCAAATACTAAGCCTATCGCTAGTGAAATCTACGACCCTTGCTAATCTATGGACACATCTCAGAATCACAAAACCTGCAGAAAAATTATATAAAATAGTAATAAATATAGTTGAATTATAAAAAATAAATTAGGATCAAAGAATGCGTTTTCCTCCGGGCATTTTTAATGCTCTGTATGAAATATTTCTAAAGTAGTGTTTATCTTCAATTTTCATCTTATTTTTTATTGTGTTTTTGTTTACTTTTACGTTTAGATTATAAAACTTTTATACTATGCAACTTTGTGTTTTGTCTACACATATGTGGGGGTACTTCCATTAGTAGAAATTTTTTTTTCTTGCAGAAAAATGTTTATACAGTACCCTTTTCTCATAATATTTGTGTTTTAAACTTTAAAATTTTAATATTCTTTTCAGAAATTTAATGTTCTGCCTCCTATGTAATTTAACAAAATGAATGAAAATAAAATTCCATATATTATTTATCTTAAAATATTGTTTTTTGAAGAACCTGTTGTACCTTGAGGTGTGGATCAAAATAATTATTTAAAATTATACAAGGGACCTGAACAGATACTCGGAACAGTATCATACTTGATATCTTATCACTTTTTAATGCAGACGTTTATGACATTGCGTTTAGCCTGAAAAACGTAACATTTCTGAAGGCTTGTAAGTTGCACAGTGCTCTCTGCTGCCAGAATGTATTTTTTGTTTGCTTTACTGAAGCTGTCTGGGTAAATTGTCCAGAAGACTAGTGGGTCCATCAGCAAATTATGCAGAAAATGCTGTCAGTGCATTTTCTGACATCAGGTTTTACCAGCAGATTCTCCATGACTCGTGTGGTCTAATTAACCTGCCTGTAATCTCTTGTGTACCTAATGCTTTTGGCTTGTTTTCCCTGGTACATTTCTTTTTGCCTTCTCTCTCACTCTTCTTTAAAAAAAAAAAAAAAAAAACGTGAATAGTTTGCTCTCTCTCAACTGTTTTTCTTTGTTTTTTTTTTCCTCCCACTTTCTTCTTCCTATTGATTGGCAGTATCACCCAGATAAACAGAGCCCAGATGTACCATCAGGGGAAGCAGAGCAGCGTGTGCAGAGATTCATTGAAGTCGACCAGGCATGGAAAATTCTAGGGAATGAAGAAACAAAGAAGGCATACGATTTGCAGCGACATGGTAGGTTCCTGCCAAGGAATACTGTACAGTGTGTTTTTTAAAGGCATTACACACAGTGTGCATTATGGCCATTGTAATAAAGTTACCATAGCAAGCATACTAAATAGCTTTGAGAACACCTAAGATATAGCATGTCGAAAACATCCTTACAGCTTTGTGCTTTGTTAACAGGAGAGGTGAATAGTTTTTTTTTTTTTTTAATAAAATTAATATTTTTCATGAAAACACACATTGAAAATGATAAAAGAAGTTTGTTTGTGGATACAAGTAACCTTGACAAAATTTCTGTAAGGTATTGATACTAGCCACATGTCTATTTGTATTAGTACTGTATCAGCTTACTTGCAAAACATACACGTTCTGCTTGAGCATTTATGAAATCTTCCTGCAATTATTAATTTTCTTCTGTTTTAACTTGAAGGTAATTTTGAATTTCCCTGCTTCATTTGGTAGTTACTGCAAAAATATATATTGAATCTGTATTGGATTAACCATTTGACCTGTACCAAAATTAGGGAGGGAGTTTCTAAATGCAATGTGAAAAGGGCAGTTTAATTGAAGCATAAGCAAATTCTATTGCAGTAATCTAAATCATGAGAGTTTTAAAGGCATCTGAAAGTAACCATGCCCTGGTTTAAGCATCCACTCAAGATTATTAAAAAGAAATATGATGCAGAATAAAGTAACAGTATTGCTTTTTTCTTTACTTAACTAATGTATGCTTGGTCCAAGTAAGTCAGTGTTTGTATGATATAGTGCACAATAAGCTGAGAATTTTGTAATAGTACTATGTGCCTAGAAAAAGTGTACACGTGATGTGTATCAGTATTTGTACTCTGTGAAATATTTAGTCCAACTTTAAACATTTGATAAGTTGCTTATAAAATAATATAGCTTTCTTCAAGGTGTTTTTTCTTTTTTTTGTGATGGTTGTGTATTATGTGTAACTCTGCTTTATAACAACATGAAACAGAAGCAGCTAGTAAATTATGTTATAGGTAGGTGTTTTTGCTCCCTTTTTTATATTCATTGAATTAAAAAAAAAACAAACTCCATAGTGCTTTAAAAAGCAGTTGGGAGCAAGAAAAGGGGGAAATGTAGGTCAGGTTTGTCATCTGCAGACTACCATTACATGAAGTGATAAGCTGTCTTCCTCCCCTTTGCCTGAGGATAGAGGTCCCTCGGCCTTCCATTAGAACCTTCAATAAATGTACATCCACCCCACACTGCTAATGGGGAGAGTCAGTAATAGTGTATTGCCTGTGGGAAAACACTCAGCTGTGTTCGGTAACACACTCCCATCCAGCACTGACATGTAAGGCACCATCACTTTTCAATGTGTCTGATGAAAGCCTGCTTCCTGCATTTCCTGGTATAATGTCTTATCTTTTGTACTCTGGCAGCCAATCGCACCTTTCTTTTCAAAAGTGATTTAAGGCACTACTCTTGAGGGTAAAGGAACATTTTTTTCTTCCGTTCACTTAAATAAAACGAGACATTTTGGATGGTGGTTTAAGTGTATAGCCTAAAAGGTCTGTTACATTTTAAAGGTTTTGCCCAATAACTAAAGAAATAGTAGATTTAATATGAAATATGACTGCACTTAATATGCATGCATAGAAGTCCTAATAAGTGGGTGATGGTTCTTTTTCTTATTAATGTTAATCAATTTCTCTCTAAACAAATAATAATTAGTGAAGCAAGAATTTGATATTATTCTCTATACCCATGTTTGATTTCTTTTGAAATGAATTCAGCTTGTTTTTGCTTTTGCTAAGTGATAAGGTAGAGTAATTATTCAAGAGTTTTCATAGGCAATTAAAATTTTGGTAAGGAATTACTTGATAGTAAAATTTGACACCTACATGACATTTTATGTGCCTCCTATTGTATTGATTTAGGGAATAAACTAGTGACATTTATTTGTCAACTTTGACTTTACAACTCATTTCATTTATGCACCTCTTCATCTAAATGAATGAAAAATTAAATGTGATTTTAATCAACCTGTTCTGTGTCCTGTTTATTTATGTAATTACTTATGTTTTACATTAAACATAATATATCATACTTACATTAGCATTCAATATGTAGTTTTGTTTATTCAACAATTCACTCTTGTTATATAAGTTAACAGAAGTAACTCAACACAGAAGAAAAATATGCTAATGGTCCTATTTGGAAGAATTCTCAATGAATGCACAGTTCCTTAGTGTTTGGGATAAGGTTAACAAGATATAACAAATATTTCTATCCATTTCTCCTTGAAGCTTCAAATAATCCGTGACTTTGCCCCTTTAATGCATGAATCTTTCCAGCAAAACAAAGTAGACACTGTTTGAACATTTTTGTAATAACTTAGGTTTGGTGATTATCAAAATAATTTGGTAATGATTATCAAAATAATTTGGTAATTATTTGAGTTCTCAAAGAATAAATCAAGATTAAAGTGTTAAGACATTTAAGATAGAAATCTTGTACTCCTGTGGTTACTTAGTCCTTCAGAAAACTGTAGTTAATTTTACGTAGTTTGCAGGTCCTCTCTATTCTTTAGTCCTCATTCAATGATAAAAAAATTTTAATGTTTCTTATTCAAACCTTAATATCTTGAGATTAATGGCTGCAGCTTCAGTGTAGCTTTAAAATGCACACAGCCTATATTGCTGACCATAAAGTTGCTAGTTTTTGGTACTTTAAAAATAATTTTTATTGTAAATGATGTTTTACAGCCCTAAAACCTTTGTCTCTGTTCAGGGTCATTCAGCATTAGAAACCCTCAATCAGGCAACCCAGCCAAGGATGTTCAGGCCTCAGTTTGTTTCCAAGTAACATTCACATGCCAATGCTGGCCCTTCCTCATCCACAGTCATTTTGAGGCCTTTTCAGCTGCCTTATGATTCTCTTTATGGATATTTTTCCAGTGCCAATCCTCTGATGTCCAGTTGGGCAAAGGCTGTACAGAGGGAATAGGTTACAAAGCCCCTACATCATTTTCACATGCACTGTGCTCTCCATCACTGTCTGTGGCACTTAAGAACAAACTCACTTACACTCAGTGGACTCCTCCATTTGATCATCCTGTTAGACAATCAGCTCCAGCATAACCATCAGGTGTGACGCCTTTTATGAGAGATTGATGTCTGATCTCTCATGGCTTTTGAAACAAACTTAATGGTATCAAGAAAGAAGTAATGCTTAGTGTGATGCAATGGCACACCAGGGAGGGTGGATTAAGGTGGGTTGGTTTTGGAGTTATCCTGAAACCACAGGCTTTAACACGACTGAGACTTCACAGAGGAAAATATTTCTTTGATGCTATCGAGACTTTATGGATATACCCATCCCCTGTCAAACCAACCCCCTCGTCCCCCCAATACTTCGCCACACACTTTATGCTATCAACAAGGAAGTGGGGTATAATGCTGTGCAATGGCATGGCATACTAGGGAGATGTGAGTAAAAATCAGAGGGTTGGAGTTGGGTTGGGTTGGGTTTAGTATTTAAATGGAGCATTACTGGTTTATAGTATGTATTTCTTGTTTGAAAGACAAATCAATACAATCAAGTAATGTGCTCTCATTGAATTTCCACTGTTACAGAATAAAATGCCTTCACTCGTTCATTCCCACCAAGTCAGTGTATATCATGACCAACCCCCTTCATATGTTACAATAAACAGAATGGCTGCACAATTCTGTCATGTACATCTCTTGAAGATAACCCAAATTTCTGGCCAGACTTAAACATTTATGACAAAAAAATGTTCCCAGTGCAGAGCAAATCATAATGAAGAACTGAAGAAAGATGTTGCGATAACTAGAAAATGATACAAATATGTTAAAAAGCGATCAAGGTCTGTGCGTATTGGGTGCCCAGAATGTTGGCTTCTAAAATGAAGCATCAACATACCCAATTGAGAATCTTGAATGAATGATTTTGAATTGGGAGAAATTTAAGAAATGTTGCCTGTTTGGGGGTGACATTTAAGTAAATCACTTTGGTACAGAGTCCAAAAAATAGGGTCCAAGCCAATGTTTGGCAGGATCATGTACACTGTTTTTTTTCATGATACTGAGAATGTGTTCCAAAATCGATTACATATCTCAAAAGTACAAATAGCTGCCAGTATTATTTTGGTTTACTTTGGTGTATGTGGCAGACTTTGTAACCCACACTGTGTGGGTTACAAAATCTGGTCTGTAAAACTGTAGATTCTGAGAGGTGACACATCCTATCCTATTCTCCAGATCTAGCCCCATGTGATTACTGCTCGTTTCCCAATCTGAGGGCTTCTCTGTTGGATGACAATAAAAAAGATATCAAGCCAGCAATAAAAAACTGGTTGCACAAGCAAATCAATTTTTTTATCACAATAGCATGGGAAAGGTTTGTGAACATTATGAAAAGTGTTTTAGCTTTCACAGGTATTATGTTTATTAAAAAAAAAAAAAACTTATTTGGTTTTGCTGGTGTTACTCACATGAAGTTCAGATATAGTTAAATATTTTCCCTGCACATCTGTCATTTTTTCTTATGCATAAATAATCTGTAAAAATCTACAAATTCTCAGACCCATTTAATTTAGTTCAGTCATGAAGGGGCTGAAGCCTATTCTGACGGCGTTGGGTACAAGTCAGAATCATCCCTGAACAGTGTACAAGACTATTTGTATGGCTCACACACATGTAAAATGTTCCAATTATAGTACTCAACTAGCTGTCCCCCAAGGCTGGACAAACTTTAAAAATCAATAAAAAAAAATAAAAATCACATGTAATAATTTGTATTGAGAAGAATTTATATTAATAGCTTTCGTATCCAAGGGCCTCTTGATATACAATATTTTTGGTTATGCTATCAAGGGAGAGAAAGTAGCTGTGATCTCTTTGTAAAAAATGTAAAAAGTTGGCAAGGTATCTCTGGCCAAGCGGAAGGTGGGTACGCTCAAATGTCAAATGTTGCAACTATATCTGTTAGTGTTCAGCTCTGACGGGAGAGTGTCCCCCGTCTGGGGAGAAGAGCACATGGCTGTGATATCTCTGCCAATGAGTAGGTACTGTCTTAAACACACGTGAACTCTCTCTCAAAAATATCAAAGTTACTAACAATCTCTAGATGATAATGTCTGCTGAACAAACAAGTATCACTAGCTAAATGGAGGCAAGGTATGCTCCAACACATGGCGAGAGGTACAGCGGCTTGAATGGAGGCTGGCGCGTAAGTGAGGATGGCCCCACCTGGCTCCCTGCTCCTGAGGGTCCACCTCCCGCTCCCCTCGGCCCGTAGCCTGTCTCTAGGGTTCGTGCCACAACCAAATTATAATACTTTGCGCAAAGTCAACCGGAATGTTCAAGCAAATTATAGAAAAACAACGATCTAAATCCGTTAAGTAGTTCTCTTGTGAAAAGCGGACAGACATTGGTTCCTGCCTTGTGCCCTGTGTTGGCTGGGATTGGCTCCAGCAGACCCCCGTGACCCTGTGTTCGGATTCAGCGGGTTGGAAAATGGATGGATATATATATATATATATATATATATGAATGAAAGGGACATGCTTGCCTTATTCAATAAAAGTAACCTACATGCCTTTGGGGTTGTTGATGAAAATTCAGGGTACCCAGAAAAATGCCTACATAAACAGGGGAATGGCAGACTGGGCGCACCATTACAGAGGATTCTGGATCAGTGAAGTAGCAGTGCTAGTGGCTACATTAACAGGTCACACCTGAGATAAGTAGATATATAGAAAAAAACAAATCTGAAAATCATGCTAGTTTCGCTCCGGTTTCCTCCCACAGTCCAAAGACATGCAGGTTAGGTGGATTGGTGATTCTAAATTGGCCCATGGGTGTGTTTGTGTGTGTCCTGCGGTGGGTTGGCACCCTGCCCAGGATTGGTTCCCTGCCTTGTGCCCTGTGTTGGCTGGGATTGGCTCCAGCAGATCCCCATGACCCTGTGTTCGGATTCAGCGGGTTGGAAAATGGATGGATGGATGGATGCTAGTTTCTCTGTACTATAATTATTGTGAAGTGATAACCATTGTGGCTTAAACCTTTAATATTGCAGATTTTAGTTTATATTTAGGTTTATAGTTAAAAAGATTTTTGTGGCTTTCATGGCTGAAGTTGGGCATAGACAAAGTACTACATATGTAAAGAAATGAAATGCTAAAGTATCATGTGGAACTGCGCAGTAGAAGGTGTATTCCCCTACACTTATAAATACTTTAGTGATATCTTGCTGAGTAGCACTTGGTAACAGTTGATCTATGTCTGTTTTTAATTTTAGATGTGTTTCAGTGTTGTAACTTTCTATATGTTAAGAATATCTTTCCAAATAGTTTGTTCCAGCTCATTTCATAGATACTTACTTGAACTAAGATCTGATGACTGGGGAGGCTACTGCATTAAATTAAACTTGGTGTCTTGTATCTGGGACTATTCTTTTTACTTTTGTGTCATGGAATACTTTCCTACTTTGTCTTCATATCTAATCCTATAAAAATTATGTATAGAAACAAAACTAGTTCATTCTCTCAATTTATGATTATGAAGTTTGAAGTATGAAGAACATTACAGTATTAGAACAATCTGATCAAGAACATGCCGTTCAGCCCAACAAAGCTCACCAGTCCTATCCACTTGATTCATCCAAAATAACATCGTCTATCTTTGAAGGTCTATAGGTAGACCTAACATCTACTACGGCACTTGGCAACTTATTCCTTGTGTCTGTGGTTTTGTCTGAGAAGAAAAACTTCCTAATTTTTGTGTGAAATTTACCCTTAGCAAGTGTGTACAACTGTGTACAAGTGTTCTTTGCATTTTAAAGTAATAGTGTTGATCCACTGTACTATTTCCCTTCATAATTTTAAACACTTCAATCATGTCATCTCTTTTACCTAAACTGAAAAGGCTTAGCTCCTTTAATCTTTCTTCATAACCCATTCCATGCAATTCTGGAATCAACCTAGTATTGTTTCTACTGTATATCCTTTTTGTAGCCTGGTGACCAAAACTGTACACAGTACTCCAGATGAGACCACACCAATTCTTTAAAAATCTTCAGCATAACCTCCTAGGACTTGTACTCTTACACATTGTGCTACATAACATTCTGTTATCCTCCTTAATAGCTACTGAAAACTGCTTGGAAGTTGAAAGTAATGAGTCAATTATGACTCCTAAATCTTTTTCATATGGATTTTCAGACCTCCTAGTGTGTATTTAGACATAACATTATTACTGTACTTCCTACATGTAATACTTCACATTGACTTAGATTACATTTTATCTACTACAAATCTGCCCAAGCCTGTATGCTGTCCAAGTCCCTCTGGAATGATTCAGTGGATTCTAGATTATCTGCTTTATCCAGTTTTGTACCCATCTATACACTAAACCATGAACTTCCACTTCTTTTAATTTGATGCCCACCCTTTGAAGTGAAACCTTATCAAAAGCTTTCTGAGAGTCAAGATAATATCATATGCACTACTTTGATCTTATCCTTTTGTTGATTTCTCCTAGAATTCGAGCAAGATAGTAAAACACGACCTCCTTTGTCTGAAATCATTCTGACTGCACAGTAAAACTCATGTTCTTGCCATGTATTGATCAGTCTTTTCCTTAATAATTCCTTTCATTAATTTACCTGTGCTCCAGGTATAATGGGATAATATTTGCCATTTTTCAGTCTAGTGTGCAGTAACTTCCTAAAAATATACATCAAGAGTTTATATATTTATTTGCTAACCTCCTTATGCACTAAAGGATATACAGTGCATCCAGAAGGTATTCACAGCGCATCACTTTTTCCACATTTTATTATGTTACAGCCTTATTCCAAAATGGATTAAATTCATTTTTTTCCTCAGAATTCTACACACAACACCCCATAATGACAATGTGAAAAAAGTTTACTTGAGATTTTTGCAAATTTATTAAAAATAAAAAAAATTGAGAAAGCACATGTACATAAGTATTCACAGCCTTTGCCATGAAGCTCAAAATTGAGCTCAGGTGCATCCTGTTTCCCCTGATCATCCTTGAGATGTTTCTGCAGCTTAATTGGAGTCCACCTGTGGTATATTCAGTTGATTGGACATGATTTGGAAAGACACACACCTGTCTATATAAGGTCCCACAGTTGACAGTTCATGTCAGAGCACAAACCAAGCATGAAGTCAAAGGAATTGTATGTAGACCTCGGAGACAGGATTTTCTCGAGGCACAAATCTGGGGAAGGTTACAGAAAAATTTCTGCTGCTTTGAAGGTCCCAATGAGCACAGTGGCCTCCATCATCCGTAAGTGGAAGAAGTTCAAAACCACCAGGACTCTTCCCAGAACTGGCCGGCCATCTAAACTGAGCGATCGGGGGAGAAGGGCCTTAGTCAGGGAGGTGACCAAGAACCCTATGGTCACTCTGTCAGAGCGCCAGAGGTCCTCTGTGGAGAGAGGAGGACCTTCCGGAAGGACAACCATCTCTGCAGTAATCCACCAATCAGGCCTGTATGGTAGAGTGGCCAGACGGAAGCCACTTCTTAGTAAAAGGCACATGGCAGCCCGCCTGGAGTTTGCCAAAGGCACCTGAAGGACTCTCAGACTATGAGAAAGAAAATTGTCTGGTCTGATGAGACAAAGATTGAACTCTTTGGTGTGAATGCCAGGCGTCACGTTTGGAGGAAACCAGGCACTGCTCATCACCAGGCCAATACCATCCCTACAGTGAAGCATGGTGGTGGTAGCATCATGCTGTGGGGATGTTTTTCAGCGGCAGGGACTGGGAGACTAGTCAGGATAAAGGGAAAGATGACTGCAGCAATGTACAGAGACATCCTGGATGAAAACCTGCTCCAGAGCGCTCTTGACCTCAGCCTGGGGCGACGGTCCACCTTTCAGCAGGACAACGACCCTAAGCACACAGCCAAGATATCAAAGGAGTGGCTTCAGGGCAACTCTGTGAATCTCCTTGAGTGGCCCAGCCAGAGCCCATACTTGAATCCGATTTGAACATCTCTGGAGAGATCTTAAAATGGCTGCGCACCGACGCTTCCCATCCAACCTGATGGAGCTTGAGAGGTGCTGCAAAGAGGAATGGGCGAAACTGGCCAAGTATAGGTGTGCCAAGCTTGTGGCATCATATTCAAAAAGACTTGAGGCTGTAATTGCTGCCAAAGGTGCATCGACAAAGTATTGAGCAAAGGCTGTGAATACTTATGTACATGTGATTTCTCAGTTTTTTTATTTTTAATAAATTTGCAAAAACCTAAAACTTTTTTCACATTGTCATTATGGGGTGTTGTGTGTAGAATTCTGAGGAAAAAAAATGAATTTAATCCATTTTGGAATAAGGCTGTAACATAACAAAATGTGGAAAAAGTGATGCGCTGTGAATACTTTCCGGATGCACTGTATATTCTCTGATCCTAGTGATGTGTTTGATTTCAGCATTTTCAATCTAAGCAGTAATTTTCCTCTTACAATTTCCAAATCCCTCAGTACCTCTTTAGTAATCCCTGTTACTGCTAGAATTTATCTACTTTCTCACATGTGAAGACTTCAGGAAGATGCAATTGTTAATCTCATGTTTTCGTGCAGAATGAAGAGAGACGTCTTAGACATAACAGAAGTCAATAGAGGACAATGTGAAAAACATTGTCCATGGAAAGAAAAAAAACATCCACATGTATGTGTTATCCTGTCACTTGCTCAAAATGTGCAAAACAAATGCTTTTTTTTTGCTAAAGTATTGTTAGTTACTTAGGGAATTATCAACATAGACATAAATAGGAAACCTAAATACTCATGGAAGTGACGTTTTAACTTCTGTTTAATAACATTTCAGCAAAAAAACTTTCGTTTTGCACATTTTGATCAAAATGTGACACAAGTATTGTCAGAAAATTCTTTTTCCATATATGTTTTTCACATTATTTCCATTGCATAGCACTATTCCGTTATTAACTTCTGTTATGTCATAAACTTTTTTCTCTCCATTCTGCACGAAAACATGAGATTAAAAATTAGCAGTTTTCTGCTTAATCTGTGTGTGGTAATCTTTTTAACTGCTGTTTTATCAGGTAGAACATTTTTCTCAAGCTACACAACCTTCCATTCAAAGCTGACTGTAAGCTCTTACTATTTTTATTGTACATATTGTAATGGTGTGACCTTAAATTGTTCTAATAAGAAATTATTTGTTATTTCACTCAGCATGGCCTACCTGTCAGTGGCTTCATACATTTTATTTTTAAACTTGTTTTAAAAAGGCAACAAATTTAATTTTATTTCTTTATGGTTGCATATCTGCTCTCCTTTTAAAATATATTTTAAATTTGCTTAAATAAGTAAGAGTTATTTGTGCAATTAAATTTTTGTAACAGAATGCAATGCACAAGATGCAGCCCATGTATCTTTCATGTCTTCATATTTTTCTTTATTAACCAGAAGATGCACAAACCAGCGTGTTTCTTCGTGCCGGTCTCAAGCCCGGATAAATGGGGAGGGTTACGTCACGAAGGGCATCTGGTGTAAAATTTTGCCAAATCAACAACAACATTTATTTATATAGCACATTTTCATACAAATAATGCAGCTCAAAGTGCTTTACATGATGAAGAAAGAGAAAAAAAGACAAAATAAATCAGAATTAAACGCTAATTAACATAGAATAAAAGTAAGGTCCGATGGCCAGGGAGGACAGAAAAAAACAAAAAAAAACTCCAGACGGCTGGAGAAAAATAATAAAATCTATAGGGATTCTAGGCCACGAGACCGCCCAGCCCCCTCTAGGCATTCTACTTAACATGAATGATCAGTCCTCATTGTATTCAGGGTTCTCATGGAAGAACTTGATGATAACGGTCATGTGGACTTCTGGGGCCTCATGTATAAACGGTGCGTACGCACAGAAATGTTGCGCATGAATGTTTCCACGCTCAAATCGCGATGTATAAAACCTAAACTTGGCATAAAGCCACGCACATTTCCACGGTACCTCATACCTTGGCGTACGCAATTTCTATGCTCGGTTTTGCAGACTGGCGGCACCCAGCGTCAAAGCAGTGCTACTGTTCCTGTGTGGTCACCCTTTCTTTCTTAGCTCCACATTCCTGACGTGGCTTTATAAATACGCTGAAACTAACTGCATATTGTTTATTAGTGTAATGCATCTGATTGTAATTAACCTGCAGCAATATAATAGTCCAGGGAATAGCCATAGTATTCCAAATACCATACCTGCTTTAGCGTTACAACTCTCACTGCATCTTCTTCTTCTTTCAGCTGCTTCCGTTAAGGGTTGCCACAGCAGATCATCTTTTTCCATATTACACTCACAGCACCACTCGGAGTATTTATATCACTGTATCTGAGTGGGGAATCACAGCAGCAGCTGATCGGAAAGAGAATTATCGGTATACAGCATGAAGCAGACGCTGACTCAGCCACGGCAAAACACTTTAGAGACTTCCCAGTATGGACTTCGCAGTTTAGAAAAAGTTTCATCCCAAGAACTCTAAATGCACTCAATCAGTCCATCAAGTGCTCCTTGTAGAACTGTTTGTACTTATAAGTACAATTACCTCACTGTAAACTTACACTGCAGTTATAATATTGCACAACCTGCGCCACTTTATAAAGCGCATATTTACATATGATGATGGTACAGTAATCCCTCCTCCATCGCGGGGGTTGCGTTCCAGAGCCACCCGCGAAATAAGAAAATCCGCGAAGTAGAAACCATATGTTTATATGGTTATTTTTATATTGTCATGCTTGGGTCACAGATTTGCGCAGAAACACAGGAGGTTGTAGAGAGACAGGAACGTTATTCAAACACTGCAAACAAACATTTGTCTCTTTTTCAAAAGTTTAAACTGTGCTCTATGACAAGACAGAGATGACAGTTCTGTCTCACAATTAAAAGAATGCAAACATATATTCCTCTTCAAAGGAAACAGAGAGGAAAGCAAACAAATCAATAGGGCTGTTTGGCTTTTAAGTATGCGAAGCACCGCCGGTACAAAGCTGTTGAAGGCGGCAGCTCACACCCCCTCTGTCAGGAGCAGGGAGAGAGAGAGAGAGAGAGAGACAGAGAAAAACAAAGTCAAAAATCAATACGTGCCCTTTGAGCTTTTAAGTATGCGAAGCACCGTGCAGCATGTCGCTTCACGAAGCAGCTGCACACAGAAGGTAGCAACGTGAAGATAATCTTTCAGCATTTTTAGACGAGCGTCCGTATCGTCTAGGTGTGCGAACAGCCCCCCTGCTCACACCCCCTACATCAGGATCAGAGAAAGTCAGCGCAAGAGAGAGAGAGAGAGAGAGAGAAAGTAAGTTGGGTAGCTTCTCAGCCATCTGCCAATAGCGTCCCTTGTATGAAATCAACTGGGCAAACCAACTGAGGAAGCATGTACCAGAAATTAAAAGACCCATTGTCCTCAGAAATCCGCGAACCAGCAAAAAATCCGCGATATATATTTAAATATGCTTACATATAAAATCCGCGATAGAGTGAAGCCGCGAAAGGCGAAGCGCGATATAGCGAGGGATCACTGTACTCATTTTTAAGATGAAATGCAGCAAAATATGTTGATTATATTATACAGATAAAACTTTAACTTCATTTAAATAATCTGTATTGTTAATAATTAAACATGTGAGGACATGGTGCCGCAGCACTAGCTAGTTCATGGATTGTTCCTGCATTGCGTTGTATTCTTGCGCTGACGCGATACTGGAAAGATAGATGGATAGAATAAGTAAACATGTACTATGAAGATATTTCAATGTTCCTTAAAAGTTTTGAAGAATCGGCGTTCTAAGCTTACAGATGGCTTCACGTCTATTATAGAGCTGATTGTGTGGCGATTGGGTATTTGGAGAAAGAAAAGTAAGGACAGGAATTGGAGGTTAGTACGTTAGAAAGAGACAGTACAGCTGTGATAAATTGTGTCATTGAAGGTCGCGCATGGCGCAGCAAGCCTCTTGCGTGAGATATGAACAAGCACTGCGCCACCGTGTTCCCATGTTTAATAACATGCTTTCATTCCTATCATCATGAAAAAGATATCACGTATACATCTCAGTATTTTAATTATTCAGAGAGCTGTAATATCACGAATGTAATGGATTATGTGTCATGTCGGAGAAAGAGAAAGCCCGTTTAAGAAGCAGGTAGTGATTCACACACAGAGCACAAAGAAGATCAAATACAGAACAAAGCATTTAACATCCTACTTTAGTTACAATGGGATTTGAGAAACTAGTAAATTAAATGATTGTAAGATGAAGTTTATGATGTTCTACTTTAATGGCAAAATAAACTACATGATTAAAGTGGAAATTTCGAGATTAAAGTTGACATTTCGTTCTTTTTTCCTACTGTGTGCCTATTTTTTTGTCTGTACCCTAATAAGCTTTCATATGACACTCAGACGGTGGGCTACGACTTGCCTTTTCACGGCGACTTTGATATGTGATTTCTTTTTTATTTCGGGTACTGTGCGACTTTGCGAACTTGAGCCTTCGAGTTTCTCAGACACTCTGTCAATCGATCAACTTCCTTTTGTTGATTATACCACTGTTTAAACCAACAAATAGTACGTTTTTCCTTTGCCTCCACTTGGTATTCGCTGAAATTCTTATATTTTCCTCCGTGCTTTTCCCATTGTCTTTTCTCAGAAGGCTATTTATATCGATTTGCATATTCAAAGAGGCGAAGTTCTGGGAGGAGTTGGGGTGGGACAGAAGGCGCGTGCACGTGCGTTACTTTTCACACTGAAAGGGATTTATGTAGTGGAAGAACGTGAAAGTTTGCGTACGTACAGATTCCTGCATCTGGATTTTTCTGTGCTTACGCACATTCCCGCTTTTGTGCTTACGCCATGTTATAGTGTGAGTTCTACGCACGGCGTTATACATGAGGCCCCTGGCCTTTAATCCATCAATGTAGGGGCATCACGGTGCTTTGATCAGGTGGTGGTGGCGGCGCAGGTTGCTGCCCCAGAAAACCAGAAAAAGAACAGAAGAGAAAGTAGGGGTTAGTACGGATTTTTAATATAAATACCATGAATAATAATGATAATTAATTGAATATACAGAGCATCAGGATTAAGCTAAGATGAAGCTATGAGAAAGCCATGTTAAAGTAATGTGTTTTCAGCAGTTTTTTTTACAGTGCTCCACTGTATTAGCCTGGTGAATTCCTATTGGCAAGCTATTCCAGATTTTAGGTGCATAACAGCAGAAGGCCGCCTCACCACTTCTTTTAAGTTTAGCTCTTGGAATTCTAAGCAGACACTCATTTGAAGATTCAAGGTTACGATTTGGAGTGTAAGTTGTAAGACATTCTGAAATATAAGATTTAGCGAGATTATTAAAGGATTTGTAAACTATTTTAAAATCAATTCTAAATGATACAGGTAACCAGTGTAGTGACATCAAACTGGAGAGATGTGCTCGGATTTTCTTTTCCTAGTTAAGATTCTAGCAGCTGTATTCTGCACTAGTTGCAATCGATTTATGTCTTTTTTGGGTAGTCCTGAGAGGAGAGCATTACAATAATCTAGTCGACTGAAAACAAAAGCGTTGATTAATTTCTCAGCATCTTGCAGTGTTGTAAGGGGTCTAACTTTTGCTATATTTCTTAAGTGGAAAAATGCTGTCCTAGTAATCTGATTAATATGTGATTTAAAATTCAGGTCAGAGTCATTAGTTAACCCTAAATTCTTTACCTCCGTCTTGACTTTTAATCCTAATGCATCTAGTTTATTTCTAATAACCCGATTATATCCATTATTGCCAATCACTAAAATTTCTGTTTTCTCTTTATTTAGTTTGAGAAAATTACTACTCATCCATTCAGAAACACAAGTAAGACATTGTGTCATTGAATCAAGAGAGTCTGGGTCGTCAGGCGCTATTGATAAATACAGTTGTGTGTCATCAGCATAGCTGTGGTACCTCACATTATGCCCATAGATAATCTGACCTAACGAAAGCATGTAAATCGAAAAGAGCAGCGGACCCAGGATAGAGCCTGTGGAACACCATATAGAATATCATGGGTCTTTGAAGTATAATTACAACTTACAAAGAATTTTCTACCTACCAGGTAGGACTCAAACCAATTAAAGACACTGCCAGAGAGGCCCACCCATTGACTAAGGTGATTTCTAAGAATATTGTGACCAATGGTATCGAATGCGGCACTCAGATCTAAGAGAATGAGAACAGGTAAACGGCTTCTGTCTGCATTTACCCACAAGTCATTTACTACTTTAACGAGTGCAGTTTCTGTACTGTGATTTGTTCTGAATCCCGACTGAAACTTATCAAGAATAGCATGTTTATTGAGGTGGTCATTAAGCTGCATAATGACTGCCTTCTCTAGAATTTTACTTAAGAAAGGCAGGTCAGAAATAGGTCTAAAATTTTCAAAAGCAGAGGAGTAAAGATTATTTTTCTTGAGCAGGGGTTAACTACAGCATTCTTAAGACATTCTGGGAATACCCCCGTATCTAATGACGAGTTTACTATGTCAAGAATACTGTCAATTATTACGCCCAATACTTCTTTGAAAAAACTTGTTGGTATTGGGTCGACTACGCAAGTGGAGGGTCCCGGTTGAGAAATTATTTTATATAAATCAGGTAAATCTATCCTGGTGAAAGAATTTAATTTGTTTAAAATGGAGTACCGGGGTTTAAGTGGTTCAGTATTGTGGAGATGTACTATATTGTTTCTAATATCATTAATTTTTTGATTAAAAAATACAGCAAAAGCCTCACAAGTTCCACTGGAAGTGTTTTGGAGGCATTCCATTGAGTGACCTGGATTTAGCAGACGATCAATTGTAGAGAATAAGACTCTGGGATTACTAGTATTGTTATTTATAATTCTAGAGAAATAACAGCGCCTCTCAAGACGGACTATGTTGTTGTAAGACGGACTATGTTGTTGTAATCAATATCTGGACAACAATTTTGGATGATCCGCTGTGGCAACCCCTAACGGGAACAGCTGAAAGAAGAAGAACCACCAGAAGAAGCATTCTTTGTTGCAGTAACTATGTTTGACCCTGCAATAGCTCTAGTAAAGCTTTATTGTGGTAGGCCACTAATAGTTGTTTTATTGTGTTTTTCTGGCTTAAAGAACTGTAGGCCCTTACCTCACTAGTGATGAGTCACATAATGTGCTCTTTGATCTGATTGACAGTGAGACAATAAACCTTGTGATCTCTTTATTTCATGATGATTCATTGAACTTTTGTCAAGATGGGAGGTCAGGAAAATGGTTTATTTTTGGGGGAGATTTTTTTTTTTTTACTTCTTAACACTTTTAAACAGATGTTTTAAAAAAGTGACCTCTAACAGCTTGTTTTTGTAATAAAAAAAACTTTATAGGAGTTGTGGGTGAGACAGCCTTCAGTTTGTATAGAGCAGCCTATACTTGTATTTATTTACTTTAAACAAAATGTATATGAGCAGATGGTAAATTAAAATAATGAAGTACAGCTTTTTTAATGTTAAATCCACATTTTATTTGCTATGTATTTTTTCTGTATCAGTTTTTGTAAATGTATGACTTACTGTATTTATGTTGTGTACAGTAATTGTTGTGTACAGTATTATCTAAAAATATAAAATTTAAGTTCAAAAGGTTTTAAAGAAGTTTGTGTTACTAGTTGCCTTAGAGGGAGGCTCCAGAACCTAGGAGCAATTGTTACATATTTATTTGTAAATGCCTTATTTATGAACTGTTCAGCTGTAAATTAAAGTGAAAGCTCTTCACCTTTTTTAACATAGTAAACAGTCCAGTTTTGTCGCAAAGCTTTAAACTGCCTGGTGTCTGGTGCAGGCTGCTCCTCAAAGTCATTATGCGTTCAATTCATTTAATCAGCTGGTAGTCCACTTGTGTAAAAAAAAAAAAAAAAAATTAAATACAGGAAAACAACCGTACAACATCTCTGTGATTTTTAAAGCACAATAGCATTGGGCTCCATAACAGATAATTATCATTTAAATTAAGGATTTGTTGCTGTCTCAATTTCTCTTTAATTTAGGATTAAATGTATTTCATCATACTTGAAGACTACCTTTCCTCAAAACATAACAGAGATAATACCTTAATGTGAATAAAAACAACAGTAAGAAACTCGAGACAATGTGTTTGCTATTGGGTATGCTTTACTGTATACGTTTGTTTTTGAAATTGATAATGTAAGTTGCATGTTCTTCAGAATACCCATCCCTTCTCCCTTTTAACCCAATTATGAAGGTTAATGTCAGACAGCACAGAGTTCAAGGCAGGAACCAACCTTTGGCAGGACACAGCTTTACCCCAGGGTACACTGACACAGACACCCATTTTAACTTACGCTAGATAAATTTGCACTTAATAGTTAACCTGACATTCACTGCTTTGTGATGTTTGAGGAGAACTGAAGTATCTGAACGGAAAATATATCCAGGCATGCACAGAACATGCACACTCCACACAGAAAGTGCCTGGGTTTGCGATTCTAACCTGAGACTCTAGAGCTTTGAGGCAGCGGTGCTAACCACTGTGCCAACATATTTCCCCCTTTAAAATATGCAATGTTTTTTTTTTTTCCATTAAAGTGCTGTGAAGTGAAATATATTCAGTCTGCTTCAAGACACCAATTTAACCAATGAACCAGTGTATGGCAATCCCTTATAGACACTATTTATTATCAAGGAGTTGGGTAATGTGTTCTATCAGTAATAAAGGTTTAATTTCAGCATTTCTTATTTATATGCATGTTAGATTACAGTTCTAACTTTTTTGAGCCTTAAAAATTATTAGTGCTTCTAGAAAAATAATGTCTGAAAATATGTATTAAGATTTGCAGACATTTTGGGTTCCACATCACTGTAAACTGTAAACATAATGTTTAAGAAGTATCATAAAAAAATGTCATAGCCTAATATAAATACCTAATTTCCTTGCAAAGATCCAATGTAACAATTAGTATAAAAAAATCTTGTAAGATTTACCATTGAATACATGAATATAGTGGAACTACTGTGCCTTGATAACACATGCATAATTTTCACATTTTCTTTGATAAAGGTAACAGTTCATAAAATTCTCTATCCTTACTTTAAAAAAAATAAGGATTTTTTTCTCCAAATGAAAATGAACAATTCTATATTTTACATGTATGTTTGAAAGTCCTTTTTTTATACATTTTTATTACATTATTGACGGCGATGGCCACAGCAAGAACAAAAATGGAAAAAAAAAATCCTGGCGGCAACTGTTTTTTAAATATGGGAGCCATCAAAATCCTGTGCAGGTGCACCCTATAAAAGGGAAGCTTGTGCACTTGTTTAGATCTGACAGAAGACAAGACAGCTGGGTGGGCAAATACTTGTTAGGATAGCAAACCATAAAATCAGCCATGATAAGGAGCTTAAATCTTTACAAGTTGTTTGCACTAGCAACACGCTTTGCTACATTAATATATATTCAGTAGACCATGATTTATTGGACAAAAAAAAAATCTGTCTGGAAAGACATATTTCTAACATCCCAGCTATTTTTATATTGCAAGAATATATTTGAATAAAGCCACATGCATACAAAGAAATTTTAGAGGAAAGATCTATATTCTACTGAGGTAACCATTTTCCTCATGTGCCCCCACTTGTTTCCTCTGGAAAGACTTGCGTCCTGTGCCTGATGATGGATATTATTCATAGTTGTGCATTATAATAACATTTTTAATAATCCTGTACATAACTTTGTTATTAATGTTTTCAAAATGCAATGAATATAGTGCACTTTTGGCAATAACAGATATCCCTAGTTAGTCTGTTAAATCGAGGGTCTACTGTATTTTATGTACATATATATTAATTTATTTATTTTTTTTAACCTCACGAGTTTCTGCAAAGCATGAAGTGCATATGACACTATTGTGTGAATACTGTAGCAATCAAATGAAAAGGGGTGCTTGAAAACACATCCCTAGAATGTGATTCTCTGTATGTACACAGTGACGTGATCAAAAAGAAAGTAGAACTGAACATAACTTGCTGCTCCCTATAATGTTCATATAACATCCAGACAAAATTGTTTATAATTGCTTAAACGTGCTAAATGCCATTATTTTATTTTTCTCCAGCTGAGCAGCTTTTTTGGACCTTGAGGTGAAGCCACTGTTCTGTTGAAGCATTCTGAGTCTATTTGTGTCTCACAAATACAGAAACTGAATGTGCTAAATGCTGTGCTTTAATTATCTTTAAGTGTATAATCCTCATTATAATTTTTATGTGACATATGTTTTCAAAGTAGGTTAAATTCGGTTAAATGACTTTGAATGTTTACCTGGAAACTACTAAGTTAACAAACTGTACAGAGACATTTTTTTAAAGAAAATCACAAGATACAAAGGATGTAGGTAATTTAAAATAATGAATAGATAGAAATGCCACTGGTGCAAAGTAGTGTGTGCGGAATCCGAATTTTAAGTTTGTAGTGCCGAACGCCAGTTGAGTACTGCAAGCAGGAGCCAGTGTCAGTGAAGAACAGACAAAATTAAGCTTCTTTTTTTTCTCCTTTACGGAAGTAGAAAAACTGTAATAAAGGTGGTCTGACTATATCAAGCCAGCTGCTACTGTACATGAGACAGAAACACTAGTGACATTGGTAACACTGAAAATGCTCTTTATAGTGGAGATTTTAACTAGTCATAATAATAAACAGAAAAACAGAATTATGATTGATATTTTTTATTTGTGTTTAAGTTAATGAGAACATTAGAGACTGTGTATATGTTCTTGTTCTGTTAGACTTGAGTGTAGCATTTGACACCATAGACCACAGTATTATTATAAATCACCTTAGACAGTGGGTGGGCCTCTCCGGCAGAGTCTTAAATTGTTTTCAGTCTTACTTAACAGTTAGAAAATTCTTTGTTAGTTGTCGTGATTGTACTTCGGAGATAGTCTGGCTCTACTGCTGTTCTAGGTCTGCTGCTTTTTTCAATCTACATGCTTTGATTAGGTCAGATTATCTCAAAGCACAAGGTGAGGACAGAGCAAAATTGTTTTAGGCTTCATAAGCCATTAGTAGTATTTTAAAATCAATTCTAAATGACATGGGTAACCAATGTAACAACTCTAAAAGTGGTGAGATGTGCTCAAATTTTCTTTTTCTAGTTAAGAATCTTGCTGTTGCATTCTGCACTAATTGCAACCAACTGATGTCTTTTTTAGGTAGTCCTGTTATGAGTGAATTACAGTAATCTAGTCAACTAAAAACAAAAGCGTTAACTAGTGCTGGGCGGTATACCGGTTCATACCGAAAACCGTTTTTTATTTTTTTTATGATATGGATTTTTCTTATACCGCAACACCGGTTTAAATTGCCTAAACAACGTTTGGAACGTGGCGCAGTGGGAAACTGTTCAAGTGGGGACCTTTTTCACTGCTACACCGCTAAACACAGATTTGTTGCACTAGGGCTCTTTTTCACTGCTACACCACCAAATAGTGGGCGGTAGCATAGGTATGCCGCGCGGTGAAAATGGACAGAGAGCCGAAAAAAAAGCAGTCACATCTGTCGCCTGGAGATGCTTTAGTTTTAAATGGTCAGATGTGTAAATACTGTTTCTATACTACTGGATAATACTGCAAGCCAAGTTGTACTGGTTTTATTTGTTTTCAATACAGTGTAATGTACCTGGGTACTGTGTAATAGTGTGATGAGATTTTGACTTTATTCTCGACATTTCCACTTTAATCTTGACGCTTATGACGAGAATATATTCTTTTGACTTTATTCTCGTAATCTGTCATTAAAGTAGAACATCGTAAACTAAACTTCATCATAAAATGAATATTTAATTTACTAGATTTTCTCAAACCCCGTCATAAGTTATATAGCACATTAAATGCTTTGTGTTAAGTGATTCGTTCAGAGATGGGCGCAACTCTGAATGGATGGCATAATTAAACATGTATAACGAAGATATTTTTAAAGTTCTGAACACTCCGTGGCTAAGTTTATAACTAGTTTTAATTTCACAAAGACGTTTATCGTGTGGTGATTGGTTATGTGGTTATATGGTGAAAGAAAAAGGAAGGATAGGAACTGGGGTTTTGGTAGCCTACGTCAGATAGAGACAGCATGCATGCAATAAAGATAGCCCGCTCAGAAGAACATGCATTAAATTCTGTGTTCGTGGCTCCGACCAGCAGATCACAAACCCAACATTTACACAATATTTAAGTTAAACCTATGCGATAGCTATTCATACATCCAGTTTTTTGGAGCCTCGTCACACCTGCCATAAAGTTCTCTACATTGAACATACACCTGGGGACCCCTTACTGCGAGGGAGCAGCACTACCGCCTCACTACCGTGCATGTGTAATACCTGCTTTAATGCATTTCATCATGAAAATGATATCAAGTATTTATCTTAGCATTCTAAATTTTCAGAAAGCAGGAATATCATGAAGTGAATGGATTCTGTATGGTGATAGCTTAAGAAGCGTAGTGATTAACCACTGGTTCGGGGAACGTAACACAAAGCATTTAATGTGCTGCATTAATTTATGACGGGGTAAATTAAGTAATTGATTAAACATTGATTTTAGGAAGAAGTTTAGTTTACGACATTCTACTTTAATTATGAAGTAAACTATGAGAATAAAGTGGAAATGTCGACTTTAATCTCGACATAAATGGCGAGAATAAAGTGGAAATGTTGACTTTGTTCTCGACATATAGTTTATTTTTTTCTTCCCAGTATAGCTTAGCTTGAAGCAAGGTCCATATTAATGTAGTTTGCCTAAATGATGGTTCAGCTGGTAAAGATGTCATCACCAAGTTGCAGTTGTTGTATTTTATTTTAATTTGGTGAATACTGTGTAATGCACTGTGTAGTGCAACTATCAGTAATAATACTATTATTTATTTTATTGTTATAATTTATTAGTTTAACTATTATGCAGTTTAATGATGATAAAGTTGTTTAAAAAGTCACTTTAACGTGTCAGTGGACAGAGATTGTTAACATTAACAGAAAGTGTAGTTGGTTTACAAAAAATATTTACTATTTATTCCTTTTCTAAGACATACTCGGTGCAATACAATTTTTGAGAAGCACTTCTGGATATTTTACTAAGTCTAAATGCCTCTTTGTATGGTTGAAAATCCATCCATCCATTTTCTAACCCGCTGAATCCGAACACAGGGTCACGGGGGTCCGCTGGAGCCAATCCCAGCCAACACAGGGCACAAGGCAGGAACCAATCCTGGGCAGGGTGCCAACCCACCGCAGGACACACACACCAAGCACACACTAGGGCCAATTTAGAATCTCCAATCCACCTAACCTGCATGTCTTTGGACAGTGGGAGGAAACCGGAGCGCCCGGAGGAAACCCACACAGACACGGGGAGAACATGCAAACTCCACGCAGGGTGGACCCGGGAAGCGAACCCAGGTCTCCTAACTGCGAGGCAGCAGCGCTACCACTGCGCCACCGTGCCGCCCATGGTTGAAAATATGTTGTCAAAATTATAGTTTGTTTTTGCAAAATTTGTTCAATAAAAAGGTTCTATATTTTGACTGCATCTGTCATGCAATGTGATACCTTCTCCATTAGTGCCACCCCCTTGAAAACTATCACTTTATGGGGCAATGCAAAACTGTATTAATACTTGTGTGCACATTAAAATGTTTTTTTTTTGTACAATACTCTTGACAGTGGAATAGGTTATTCTTAGCCAGTAATTGCAGTGGAAAATGTGGTTAACATCCACTCATGCATGGGGAAAAAAATACCGTCGAATACCGTGAAACCGGGATAATTTAGAAAAATACCGTGATATAGAATTTTGGTCATACCGCCCACCCCTAGCGTTAACTCATTTTATATAACTTTCCTATATTTGAGAATGCTTGTCCCCCTACAGTCCTAGTCATAGCCTTATATCTTCTAATGGTGGTTTATTTGTACAGTAATTCCAAGAGTGAAGCTTAAAAGAAGTGGTGAGGTAGCCTTTTACTGTTATACACCTAAAATCTGGAATTCTTTACCAATAGAAATTTGCCGGGCTAATACCATAGAACATTAAAAAAATTTAAAAAACAGCAAAATCCCATTATTTTAATTTGGCTTTGTTGTAGCTACATTTTAGTTCCACTATATGGCCATAAAATTATCATATACTTCAGGGATCTGCTATCTTTACTAATCTCCACTTTTCACTGCTGTCTTTTCCAATTCTTCTACACCACCACCACCTGATCAGCACTATAACGCCACATTGATGATGGATACAAGGTGGGTGCCACAGCTGCCCACGAGGTCAACTTCACTGAATCCTTTCATATGTTGCCTAGAAAAAAAGAGGAATGAATTAAGAACATTTATGTTAGGTAGAATGCCCAGTGGGGACTGGGCAGTCTTTTGGCCTTGGAACCCCTGCAGATTTTGTTTTGTTTTTTTCCCCAGCCTAACTAGAGTTTTGTTTTTTCTGTCCACCTGGCCGTCTGACCTTATCACACCACTCATTCTTAGTGACTTATATCATGACACTGTATGTGTCAGGACACAACTCATCTACTTGATAGGTTAGGCAATAATAACAAAGAATAAGTAACATATCTATCTAATCTAATGGAAGTAGGAAAATTCGAAAGTCTCAAAAAATGAGAGTAAAGAACGCTTTAGCGCAAACAAACTGAATATATTACTCGGGGAAATAATGGAATAGCGAAAAGAGATCGAATATTCAGGTGCTGTACAGGCTTTTAAACGTTCGAAGCTTTGCATGAAATGCAGATCACGCAGCAGCAGCAAGCCAACAGCTTCTCAAGCAAAGAAGAGGTAAAAAAAAAAACCTGTTACTTATTTCCCAATGTATCACCATTTGAGAGGGGTTTCGGAGGAGCGGCTGCACCTCCTTGGGGTGTGCTCAGTCCCCCTCTTCACAACGGTGCTTACCACTGGCGTTGGGTAGGCGAGCAAATTGCAGATCACGCGTGAGGGCAGGAGTTAAAAAAAAAATATATATATATTTTTTACCATTTTATCAGTTTTTTTTTTTTTTTTTAAATGTATTTGTTTACCATTGTATCACAGTTTAAGAGGGGTTTCGGAGAAGTGGCTGCTGGCAGGGGGGGAAGGGGTTGGCGAGCAAAGCAAGCCGGGGTTGAAGCCCCCTAGTTTTAGAAAAAACGATCTGGTAATTAAAAAGCAGTGCAGTGGGATAGATAAAACAGTCTCATACTTCACTATGAAGTGTGGCTATAAGTTTTACTAATGAAGATAACAAGCTAACATTTCACAATTACAAAGTTAGTGCTTCTGTGTCTTTGATCCAGCAACCTTGGTTTGAATCGTTTTCTCACTCATCTATAAGGTTTATGTTGCCCAGCTCCTCAAAGGGGCTTAGTCAGTACTTAATTCAGCAACTATTTAAGGAATTTGACTCTCTGAAGATGAACCAGTATAGCTTTGTTAAAAAAAAAAAAATAATAATGTGATGGTTATGGTAGTATATATGTGAACATATACTGTCCTTTCAAAGCAGATAGTAAATAAATTTAGATACTGGCTGTTTATACAGGGTGAACCAAAAAGAAGTACCACATTTCAAATGTTTATTCTACAAAAACTCTACAATATAAAATACATTTCATTACGACACAAGAAAGGGTATACAAAATAGATATTTTTCACTGTGTTTTAAAAAATGATGTATTCAAGGTGGTGGCCATCATTAGCGATACACTCTTTGAGACGATTTCTGAATTCTCGCATGACTCATTCAAACATTTCAAGGGGAATAGCGGCGATTCCGTGGTGAATAGTGTCCTTGTGGGCTTCAAGGTTTTGAGGTCGGTGTGTGTATACCTTCAACTTGAGAGAGCCCCACAAGATTAAATCGCACGGAGCGAGATCAGGTGAATGTGAAGGCTACCCAACATCGCTGCACTGGGAGATCAGCTTCAATGGAAACATCTCTGCGCCGTATGAGCTGTTGCTCTACCCTGTTGAAACCAGGCATCCACCACATCTATTTCTTCTTACCTTTAAATATTTTTCTGCCTTGCTGTGTTCTGTGTACTGCTCTAAAAAGTGCTCTGGAAGAGAGTTTGACCTAGTAGTTACAGTCAAAAAATTTGAAAAACACTGTTCCACCAGAAAAATGGTGGTTAAATATACAGTACTATTACTCTGAAGATGTATTTATTTTTTTATACTTATTTTATGACTAAATAGTCCTGATTTTCAGAGTGATTGTGTTTTTAAAGACAGTTTCATTCTACATAAAAGCACATTTCTTTATGAATATTTTGTATGAAAAAATATATGTTTTGGTTTAAAGTGCATTTTATTATATTATTAATCATGTTCAAAATAATAGCAGAACATAAACAGGTCTGGTATAATTAGCTTTAAGCTATAAACAGAAGGCAAAGAAATGCTTATTTATAAAAAGTCATCATTTGTATTGCCTTAAAGAACTGAGGAAAATATTTGTTCTTTTAACAGTAGCAATGTCAGAAGCAAACATTGTTGAATTGTCAAAATTAAAATAGAAAATGTTTGAAGTAGCCCAGCTTCACCAAATTGGTCTTGTAAAAGCAATCATGGTAACTGAATATATCAATTGATTTGCAAATGTGGGATTTGTGTGGGAATAGATATGTGAAAGTCACAGGTTAATCATCCTAACTGAGTAAATACATGATATTCTTTAAATATTGGGTGGTGTGGTGGTTAACTATACTTGACCCACAACTCCAGGGACCTGATTTCCAATTATGTAATAGTGTCTGTCTATGTTGATTATATACAGTTAGGTCCATAAATATTTGGACAGAGACAACTTTTTTCTAATTTTGGTTCTGTACATTACCACAATGAATTTTAAATGAAACAACTCAGATGCAGTTGAAGTGCAGACTTTCAGATTTAATTCAGTGGGGTGAACAAAACGATTGCATAAAAATGTGAAAAAGGCAAAAAGGGTGTTGTTCTTTCTTTTACCAGATCCCCCTAACATCAGCTATTAAGATTCATTTATCAGGTTAAGATGTCGAGGAATGTCTTTTAGCGATGGCCACTGCAGGCTTTGCACCATCTTTTCCTTTGTTTCTGCAGAGACTCTGTCATCAAAAATGACTAAAATAGAAAATCCTACTTAATACTAGAATGTTCTGGAAGCTTCTGCTTTCTACTAGAATGTTCTGGGAATTCAACCTTAGTACAAAAATGTTCTCTGTTTCTTTTTGTTTACTAATCTCTAAGCCAATTAAGAAACTTGTACAAAAGTACATATGTACTAACAATACAAATAAAATATTCAGAATAAGTAATGTCTAAATGTTTTGCAGTCAGGCTGAAATGTAACCAGTAATCAAGCAATACCTAATTAACAAAAATAGGCCTTGTGGAGAAGTGATTCTACAAACATCAACTCTGTGTATTGATTGATCTGTGGACCACCCTATATATAGGGGACACCACAGAACCCCACAACCCAGACACAATTGTACTGACACACTCCTGGGTTCAAATGACTGTTTATTTTTACAAAATACCTTATGCAGGCTGCTTCTTCCACAATCCAGAATACACAAAACTTTTCTTCCTCTACTCTGCTCAGACAAGCTTTGTCCTACCTGGGTGAGTCAGAAGTTTGGTTTTTTTTTTTTTTTTTTCTTTTCTTTTAACCAGGACTTGGGAGTACTTACAGTACATCAGCACTATAGTGAGAAAGCATTTCCGGGTCAGGTGGAACGCACATCCGACTTGGGAGTCTCCTCCCAACAACACCCTCTAGCAGCCCCCGAGGACCCCACCAGGGCTGCCTTCTGGAGTTACAGCACTCCTGCAACCCCGCCGATATCTAAACAGGAGCTACGTTCGAAAGATGCTGCCACCCACCAGTACTGTTGAGAACACACCACCCTTGGGTGGCAGTCACCCACTGTCCTTCCATTATATCTGGCTGGAATAGTCATCTAACGACATCCTCTGTCAAAAAATATGGGCCTATATTGAGCAGACCCAGTTTTATGTATGTGTGTGTGTGTGTGTGTGTGTATATATATATATATATATATATATATTCACGGCATTCGTAGTCTGTGTCACAATCTGATTGTATGGGTGGTTACCTACCAGGTAACGCTTGTGGTTGGCCCGCAATCTGCTAACATCCGCCACGGTGCCCTCAGTTTGTGAGGAGCAGATCATAGAATGGTTGAAAATAGTTTACTGTCAAATAAATGCAAAGAGTACGCGACACGTGTTTCGCCCTCATTCTGGGCTCATCAGGCGTACACCCTCCACTGCACTCCCTCTCGGGAATCGAACCTCGGACGTCAGCGCCAGAGGCGATGCCCCTAACGTTGCGCCACGGCGTGTGGTTCGTTTATTTGACAGCATGTAGATCGGGGTAATTACATTCACATATATAAATATATATATAAATAATATACACACACACACACATACATTAGGCCCATATTTTTGATATGTATGTATAAATAATATATTTGTGCCATAATTTTAAAAAAGTGCAATGAGTAAAATTGTAATATGAAAAAATACTTTGGAAAAAATGTCAAAGTAGCATCAGATTGTGATGACAATTACCTTGATGCTGGGTAGTGCAACATATGGACGCTAAATCAAAGTGAAGTGAAAAGTATTTTGGTTCTTTATAATGTTATCAAAAGTGACTTTAAAAACTTTTTCTTTTTTTTTGTCTTATGGTGCTATGGAGTTAACTTAATTTTAATTCCTTATAACATTTACAACGTATCCTAACATTGTCTTTGCAACATGTGGTGAGTGTGTGTGTGTTTAAATTTCTTTAATTCTTTCTAGACAAAATTTGAATGACAGGTACAAGTAGTATGTTTATGTGGGGGTGAATATGGGGGTGGGTTAATCAAGCTACTAGCATTGACAGGGTTAACAGACAGATAATATGCATCAGCAGATTGTCATGACTACATTTCTCCTTTTCCACTTTCCCCTGGGACTTTAAATGTAAGGCCTGTTGGAAGTCTGTGCTGTCAGATTCTCCCCAGCGGCTCTCTGCTTTGCATTATTCTTCTGAGAAATAATTTGCTCCCATCAGCAGCCTCAGTTCCTGTGACAGATCAAACACACCTCCCTCAGCAAGCTGAGGCATTTTGATCTGAATTTGTTCTTTTAATCCACAAACATCTGGGTGTAATTTGTCAGGTAGCCACTAAGGACTCTGATTCAAAGGAGTTAATTAGTGAAGTGTGTACTGTTTGTCTGAATCATACTGGGGAGGGGCCCTACTGTAAATAGGAGAATATTTATATTTCAATGAAATTTTCTTAAGTTTGGAAGCATTACCCAAGGGAAAGAAAATCCAACTTAGACGTTTAGAGGAAAAAGTTGAATTGCTCATTCCTCAATAGAAGTATTTTTAATCAGAACAGCAGCAGGGCATTGATTGGGCTTTCCGCTCCATAGCCATATAGTGAAGTTCAAAGCTGACATTTCAATTTGTACCGGGAAAACTTCTGTGTGAGTGAACTGTGAAAGAATGATTGGCTAGTTTATCCCCTTAGAGTGATTTATTGTTGCAAAGAAAAGGCCTGTACTGTAAAGTAATAAATAAACAGAGGCTTGTCTTATTCATAGATGAACCTGTCTTTGTTTAGTCTTCTTATTGCTGTTTGTTTATGAACTTAATGAGCCAGATTAAGGCCTTAACTAGTAGTTATAAGCAGTGCACCTTAAAGTTTTGGTGTATATTGTATTACTTGACAAATCCCAACACTAACTTCTACAAAGTAACAGAAAATAAACTGTCTTGCTTCCTGTACTATACTTCTATATGAATATGGAAGAGTCTTCTCCTAATATTTACCCATATTGATCAGTACTATAAACTTCTCACTATATTAAACCTATCACATACCATTATTATCCTAGTCCTGCCCATCTGCTTGCTATTGTTCACGCTGTTAAGAGTACAGTAATCCCTCCTCGATCGCGGGGGTTGCGTTCCAGAACCCCCCGCGAAAGGTGAAAATCCGCGAAGTAGAAACCATATGTTTATATGGTTATTTTTATATTGTCATGCTTGGGTCACAGATTTGCACAGAAACACAGGAGGTTGTAGAGAGACAGGAACGTTATTCAAACACTGCAAACAAACATTTGTCTCTTTTTCAAAAGTTTAAACTGTGCTCCATGACAAGACAGAGATGACAGTTCCGTCTCACAATTAAAAGAATGCAAACATATCTTCCTCGTCAAAGGAGTGCGCGTCAGGAGCAGAGAATGTCAGAGAGAGAGAGAGAGAGAGAGAGAAAAGCAAACAATCAAAAATCAATAGGGCTGTTTGGGCTTTTAAGTATACGAAGCACCGCCGGACAAAGCAGCTGCAAGGAAGGGAGCAATGTGAAGGTAGTCTTTCAGCATTTTTTAGAGGAGCGTCCGTATCCTCTAGGCCAGTGTGCGAACAGCCCCCGTGCTCACAATATATGAGGAGTTTTATTTAATACTTAATATGCGCTCTGGTTGGGTAGCTTCTCAGCCATCTGCCAATAGCGTCCCTTGTATGAAATCAACTGGACAAACCAACTGAGGAAGCATGTACCAGAAATTAAAAGACCCATTGTCCACTGAAACCCATGAACCAGCGAAAAATCTGCGATATATATTTAAATATGCTTACATATAAAATCCGCGATAGAGTGAAGCCGCGAAAGTCGAAGCGCGATATAGTGAGGGATTACTGTATTCTGCGCAACTATCACTGCTTCCAATTTAAGCTTTTTTTTTCAAGTCATTAACTCACACAGCATGTTAGGATCCAGAGAAACACAAAAGTGGTAAAGGGCTAAATAAAAATGCCTTAAATATTGATTTTTTTCATTGTTTAGTATGTGTAAATGTGGTCACAAAATCGGTTAACTTGTGTTTTCAATGAGGGTTAAAGACTTGCAGTTCATTAGCCTCTCACATATTTCTGGTATTTCTCTGCCATTCATACAAACATTTCAAGATGAAGAACTAAGAGTCTTGCATAAGTATTTAGGCCTTTGTAAAGATATGAAGAATTTGCTGCATCATAAATGATAGTTACAAATCTTCTTTCAGTCTTTTGTTTTATTGCAAATTCACAAATTGAAATCATGTTTTAAAGACAAAAATTGCTTGTGTCATCAGCTATTTTACGTTAGCAGCAAATTATAAGTTTTTTGATAAAACATTCTGTCCTTTTCTGCTTTAATAGGTGTACATTTTTACACATGAAAATAACTGATACTGTATCAGAGTGGAATCTTTTTTTTGCACTTCCAGGCACCACTCATGTGGGGGGGGGGAAAAGATTTTGAGTAAATCTCACCTGAAAAAAAGACAATTTCCATCACAATAAAGTAAAGTAATAAAGACTCAATGCAGTAAAACTCTGAATTGTGATAGGTTGTCATATGATTGTATAGTAAAATTAGCCGAGTTCATCCAAGCGTGAATTAAACAGTATGTCGAATAATATGCCATCTTCTTTTAGCATACTGTTTATTGTGGCAGTATGTGAAAGAACATCGTTGACACATCACAGAGAGTTTTTCATTCCATGGGACGACAATATGAGTATTCCTCACCTCTCACAACTTATTAAATATAATAAACTTTGATGACTTAGAGCAAAGACACATATAAGAAAGGAGGAGAGGGGAGGAAATGACAGAAAAGCTTGTGAGGTGGAGCAACTGTGGTGCCAGATTGAAATGTCAAAATGGGACAAGGATATGATGATTTTCAGGGTGAGTGAATTGGGTAGAGGTATATACTGTAGGGTGCTGTGGCAGTGTTGTACGCTAAATGCAGTTTCAGTGTCCAGTGACATCCAGTTGGTGCCTCTTTGCACGTTCGCCATTACCACATACATTGAATTCAAATCTGTAACAGGTGTGCAAAGAAGATTTTGTAATAAATTTAATGTTCCTCACTGAGTAATTCTAATTTGATAAAACCATCCACTGCTAGTGTGCAGGATACATTTGTTAGAACACTGAAGACTGTAAGAAAACCAGAGAATATCAAAAGGATGAGACAAGCAGTAGACATTCAGCACATAATGTTCGAACTGGAGTATTTGCCGAATTCTCTATCAAAATTTATCCTGTCACTTGTATTAAATACAAATAGTGCATACATTTTTAGGAATAATTACTTTAGTTGAATTCTTAAATGGAAAATTGGGTATGATAAACTATTTGCAAACACATTTAGAAAAATGCATGGTTAGGGTAGAACTCATTTGAAAACTTATTAAAAAAAAAAAAAAAACCTAATTAAGACAAGATAAACTGCATTGGTTCATTTTTCAATTACTTCATTCCTTAACGAGCACCATTAATAAAGTGACCAATCATACTATTCTTACAAAAATCCTTAAATCTTTGTGCTGCACCCTAACAAATTCTTTTTCTCATCTTTACTAAAGCATACATTAAATGTTTCCACTGGTAGTGATGTACTCCAATAATATTTTACTGTTTTGAGTGATAACTGTTTTAGAGTCAAGTACAGAGTGCACCCTGTATGGAGTTTGCATGTTCTCCCTGTGTCGGCAGGGGTTTCCTCCAGGTGCTCTGGCTTCCTCCCACATTTCAAAGACAAGCAAGTAATATGGATTTCCAATGGCTACGTTGGCCACTAATATGTGTGTGTGTGTGTGTGTGCGCACCCTGTGATGGCCAGGTGGCTGGGATAGGTTCAAGCTTCCCCACTATCCTACTCTGAATAAGCAGGTTTGGAAAATGGATCGATGGAGTATTGTTTTAAATATACAGTACATTTGTTTTCCACTTTTCTCTTTAAGTAATATTCATGTTAGAAATGTGTTTGAAAAGAAACTAAAACTTTTACTTTTTTATATGGCTACTGTTATTTGACTGTGAATGGCTCTGTTGTCAGTATGATAATGATCCTATTCTTCGGCCCCATTATGGTACTGTTTTTCTAATTTGGGTCTACAGATTAAAAACGTTGAAAAACACCTGCTTTAGAAGACTCATTAAGAGTGCAGGGACATTTTCTCCAACATATTGACAGCACATCTGAGGATAACAAAATGTCACACTAGGAGCTGAAGATGACAGAGCTTGTTGTTGAATACTGAAAAAGTTCTGAACATCATTTTTAAGCGAGTCTTTTAGAATATGTTTGTGAATAAGTTGTGTGCCATTGTGCATGTCAGGGAAGTGTCGGAACAAACAGAAAACTGCAATGTCTTGTTGCACAACCAGTTGTACTTCAAATAACATTGCAAGGATAATTAGTGTTATTCTCAGAGTATTGTGTTTGTTAAGAACTTTATCAAGTTGGATTGCTTTTCCACCATGGAAAGATGACTTTTTACCTGTCATTTCTGGGAATTGTGTCTGAGCTTGCAGTATTTCAGCAGGCAGTGGGAACTCATTCTATGCATTCAGTATAGCTTTCTTCGTTATCTGGGTTTGTTGAAGTAATTGTTGTAGCATATCGTTAATCACTAATCTGTGCCTCTACTTTACATGTAAACTAACTGTAAGCATATTGTGCTTGAAAAACATAAGCGAGGGCAGGGTGAATTGGATCACTTTAATGGTAGCTTTAAACACTCTGCACCTATGGGGTTTCAGAATTCTCTCTGTAGCTTTGCCCCTTTCCAAATACCTGTTAGGAGTTGTCAAGACAGCACTAGAAAGAATCAGTTAAGTGTTATGCCCTGATGAATCTCAAGCTATCTCAAGCTGAAGTTGTTTGACCAACATACATGGCACTCTACATGCCCCAGGAAATTAATCAATTAAGAGAACCTATGGTGATAGTAGGGTCATACTGTAGAGATGATTCTCATCCACAGAAACTGGACAGCTTGTTATAGTTAAGGCCCACATTGGGCAATTTTATATGTGTACAGCACCATTGTGGTAAGTGGTCTTCATTTCAGTCTGCTAAAATGCTAAAGCTTTAGAGTTGAATCCTCTATACCTGGACAATGATTTTATCATGCACAGGGCCTAAACATCTTTGAAATACCAATTCTTGCTGGATTCAGCTGTGACTTCTGCATCATCTATGTGTTTTTTAAGATGCTGCTACCGCTAGCAATCAAATCAATATATCAGTTGTCAAAATTGAGTTTTAATTGCATTTGCAAATAGTTTTGTTGTAGTCTGCATTCTCAGAAGGCACTTGATCTAGTCCTTGCCAGATTAGAATTTGACATTTTTCTACAGTCTCTCTATTTCAAGTGTGATCCATTGAGGCCACACCTCGCAACTTATAGGATTTAAAGGATCTGCTGCTAACTTCTTGGTGCCAGACAGCATAGGACACTTTCAGTGGTCTTCTGGCATCCATGCCTGGACAGGTCAGAGCTGTTTTGGCAGCATGAGGAAGGGCAACCTACACAATATTAAGCAGGTGGTTTTAATGGTGTCGCTGATCTATACAGATATACTATACACTAGCAGGAGTACCCGGCATTGCCCGGGAATCTATAACTGGTGAATTTCCCAGATGAAAGAAACAGAACATAGAAATAGAACAAACAGTTTTCTGATTCACATTTCATTGTAAGTTCGTCCACTTTGGATTGGGTCTGCTGTGGCGTTTGAGACGCCCTTGAAATAGACTTTTCTCTGGCATCTGAAGTGGACCGTGGAATTGTACGTCTTTTTTTTGGTGGCATGGGTATATTCGCGTGAAGCAGGAGAATTATAATGTGTTACATGGTATTAAGTACGGAATACACACCACAGTGAGATGGATTTACTTTATTTACACTACGTCGGAAAACGAACAAATCATACATATATATAGATAGACGCCGCATTCACTGTGTTGCCCAGTCGACACGATACGTCAGCCCTATTTCGAGTGGTAAAAGTGCCATTTAAACTAATAACACGTAGACGTGGAAACTGGGGTTTCTGATGAAAAAACAATAACGTTTAAAACACTATCGCTTACGTACAACAGATTTTGGCGAATCATTTAAATATAATTATTTATATCCATTCATACACTATCATTTAATTTTTTCCAGCAAAGAAATTTTCAAAACAAACCGTATTTTATGACTCTAATCAGAGTCGGAGTAATAATTATGTTGGTGTGGTCATTTTAGATCTGAGATCAGCTAGAATGTAAACAATGACCGTTGTTAATACCCAGCCATCATTATTCAGTTTGGCAATAGATGTCAGAAGTTTGGATGCCAAAACCGAACTGCCCAAAGATAGATTTCGACGTACCAAGGAAATGGCGATACGTTCTAAATTACTTACGGATCCGGAGCTGTCGAAGGGTTTAAGTCAGTCGACGATGTTAGTCCTGGAAAGTACGCCCCACCAAACCAACGTTCCAAAAACCAACCGAACTTACTGTTATCTGCTCGAACTAACACCGACTTACTATACTCGGCCGTCCAGCGGCGTCACTGTAGCATTCGAACATTCTTAGCCAATCATGCAATACTGCGTCCGCGTTTGCCACATTATGTTCTAACTACAGAGGCAGAGTCCCATTGAATGGTTCTAACTTGTATTGAGTCGAGGTATTGACGTGAACACCATACATCGTCATACATACGGGATATTGACGCAAACACCATACATATGGATACTATCAAATTATATATATATAGATACTGTATATATCTATGAGAGTAAAGCACAGAAATTCTGGAATTCCTAAGTTGTTGCTGATATTTGACACTTAAGTGTTTCCTGGATTTCACCAAAGTGTAATATTAGATAAAGGCCACCCGAGTGAACAAATAACAAGTAATCTCATTGAACACAGCAAGGGTTGATCACAGCCAACTCTGCCCAATATAAACTGGACATTTTTTGACTTTTACTACTGCCAGGGTCAAGTTGCCTTAGGAAATTCCTAAAGAAAGATGAAAAGAGGTTGTTGATGTCTGCTTTGTAGGGCTACAAAGCCATTAAGTCAGTGATACAAAACACTACATCAGGTCCATGTCAGTGTGGCTATAAAAAAACTCAAATTAAAATTGTGGACTAGGCTTGTCAAAGTCTCACCCTAAAGTAAACAGAGATGCTGTGGCAGGATCCGAGATGAGCAGTTTATACCTGCCAATCAGAGCCGACCCATCCTATATGCAGATAACACACTATGTGTGGGGTATTTAATCAGAGAACCAATGTGGTGTGGCCTATTGGAGGTTCGTTGACTTCTGCAATTCATTAGCTCAGAGGGACAGCCAATTGGATTGAACGTTTTAGTCACTTGGTTTATTTGGCTTGAGTCAGTTTACTCCTCCTACAGCCCTAATCCTAACCATAGTGTAACCAGGTGTATCGTGTAACATCACTGTATTATAATGTAAAGCAACATCCTCCTCAATGCAGTGGAGGTCTGCAGCTTGACTCTACTGGGGGTACTGCTTTTTCTTAAATCGTCAAATTAATGTCATTGATAGCCACCTGTTGAAGCCATCTCCCTTATTTATAATCATCATTCAAGTCTAAAACCAGTCAGGAACACAAAGAAAAAAAAAAAACCAAAAGGGTAGAGAATGAAGAAGCGGCTAGTGCCGCACTTGCAGTTGTGTTTAGAAATTTAAATTTGTCCAAATTAAAGTGAGCTTGCTAATATTACAGCAATTACCATTACACTAAAGCTACTGGAGAAGATTCCACTGAGGGCTTCAGTTTGGCTGGGGGTGACAGTGGTGCCAATGTTTAATGTTTAATGTTTAATTAAAGCAGTTTTCCATGGCAATTTATCTGAGGCTAAGGATCTGCGCTGGTATCCCGAAGGTTGCCGGTTCGAATCCCCGTCACTGCCAAAAAGGCCACTGCTCTGCTGGGCCCTTGAGCAAGGCCGTTAACCTGTAATTGCTCCAGGGGCGCTGTACAATGGCTGACCCTGCGCTCTGACCCCAAGGGGTATGCGAAAACTACCAAATTCCTAATACAAGAAATTGTATAAGGCGAAATAAAGAACACAAAAAAAAAAAAAAAAAATTAAAAGTTATTAGTTGCCTGGGGCAATAACTTTTTTTTCCTCAGTGCCAGTTAGAGTTGGATAGCTTTGTTCGTTGAATAAATGACATTTTCAAAGACACAGCTATTGAATATAAACTTACTTTTTCATACAGTGGTTGGATAACTGGTGCTAAAAAGCTGTTCATTAATAAATTATATAATTTAAAAAGGTGTTATTTGCTTTATCTTGTGCCTTTTATGTAATACTAGATTTTGGTTACTCGCTGTCAAAAACTTGCAATTATAGAAGAAGTAATAGAAATTGTCCTCTGGAAAGGCATCACATAAAAGAGATTCCAGTGCATGAAAGAGCATAAAGCATGGAGCGACAACTATTGGCAAAATGTCTTATGGAGAAATGAGTCCAAATTTTAAATTTTTAATTGACAAGCATGTCCAAACCTTTTCAAGAGAGATGGCACATTGATGCTTGCATGCAGACTTCTGTGAAGTGCAAGTGGTGGGTCTGTCATGGTCTGAGAACGCAGCCAGTGGTGTATAGGATCTGGTCAAAATCAATGCAATAATGACTGTTGAAAATATAAACATTTTGATGCATCATTCTGTACTGTTGGGGAAAAAAAAAAAGCACCAGAAGTGAAAAAGATTTATGCCAAATGCTGTAAAAAGCTTAGAAGAATTGATCACAGGACTACTTTGGAGAAATCATATAGTAGTGCATAAATTTAACGTAACTACTGTAAAAGAATAATACGATATAATGCTATATAGTGTTTTCACATGCAAATCACTTGCTTTTCAGATTACTGACTTTGCAAATGTCTTAGGCCACCCAAAAATATTTTTACAGTACTGATATAAGTAAAGTTGGGAAACACCTACCCATAGAAGGGGTTTTCTTTATTTATACTATTTTTTTTAATTACTGAATATAAGTGAAGACATCAAAACTGTTGAAAGTGCATATAATTATACAGTGAAGAAAAAATGTAATTAAAACTGTTATATTTTAGATTTTTTTCCTTAAAGACAGCTCTGCATTATCTTGGCATTTTCTCAGCCACCTTCATGAGTTTTGCCATCAAAGGCGTTCACATATATTGCCCTTGTTGGCTGCTTCTCCATTACTGTTCTGTCCAGCTTATCCCAAATCAACTCTTGGATTTAGATCAGGTGACCTGTGGAGTAGTACTTACACCCAGCTTTGTTTTTGAGTTATTGTGGATTAAATTACACAAAAGGAGGGAAATCCACTGGCCTGTTTTTCTTGACTTAAGCAAGCCTCTTCCTCTTTGTCTCCTTCAGTAGTTGTTTCTTTCAAAGTAGTTCCACCCCAAAGGCCTGATTCATGCAGTCTCCTCTGAAGAGTTGATGTTGAGATGTATCTTCTGCTTGATCTCCATGAAGAATTTCTTAAGGCAGTTAAATAGTGACCGCTGGGGTTGGTGACTCTAATAAAAGTATCCTCTGCAGCAGAGGTAATTCTTGGTCTTCCTTTCCTATGGTGTTCCTTATGAGAATTGTGAATATCATAGTGCTTGATTATTTTTTACTGTACTCAAAAAAATCTGCAAAGTGTTGGAAATTTTCCAGACTAACTGACCTTCATTTCTTGAAGTAAACATAAACTGCGTTTCTTCTTTCCTTTTGAGCTGTTCTTGCTACTATATATTATTAACTACTATAACCAGAAATTATGGCCTTGTACCAAATTTGGGTATTTATACACATCACCTTAGTACAATAGACATATATTTGGCTCAAATGCATTAAAAATTAATCAAATTTCTTTCTTTGTTGAAAAGGCAAACATTGTAATTAGGATATATAATCTACCTCCTCTCTAGTCATGGCCAATCAGGACATTAAACCTCCATATTTTATAGACCCAAAGTTACCATGTTTAGAGCAACATCCATCCCCAGAATGCTAAAAACTCTGTTCCACTTTTACAGTTCCTCAGAGTCTTCCACAGCAAGGAAAACTTTACAAGGTTTTTGTAATGACACTTTTATCACTATGAGAAAAAAAAATAAACATACAAAACAATCAGTTATATAACTATACAAAATAACAATCCCAAATGGTACCATTTGCTCATGTTTCCCAACATTATACAAAGATCTGTGTCAACTTAAACCTAATAACATTTTAATGTGAAGAAGAAGAATCATACCTGTATTTGTATAAAAAAAAAAGTTGCATCTCATTTTCAAATAAAATATTTTTTGCAGTTTAAGAAGGGTTTTTTTTTATACAAGTATTGTCAAGCTTGTGTCATAGAGTTAGTTGCATGAGAGATGGAAAGGCGAGTCCAGGTTTGGTGTTAAATGTTCTAAACATTGTGCGACAAGCACTTTACACGGTAAGATGCAGCAGAGTAGCTGCAGAGCTGTTCTTGTGCCATTGCCGTTAGAAATGGTGAATCGTCGGTGACCCCTGTCAAAATAGTATATATATGTTCCTCGTATTCATTATAACGGAGTTTGCGTTATAACCAAATATCTTTATGGTCCATGAATTTTGTTAACCAGGGATTACACCTGTATATGTATATGTGTGTGTGTGTATATATATATATATATATATATATATATATATATATATATATATACACACACACACACACAAATAATACAGAGACTACATGACCCATGTTTCACCCTAACTGGAGCACATCAAGTGTATGCACCTTTGCTTCCCCTAGCAGGGATCGAACCTTGGACGTTGTTGTGCCACAGCAGCTGGTTCGCTTACTTGACAGGGTGTAGATCGGAGTATTACATCCATTGGTATGATCGCAGTCTGATTATTTGGATGGTTACCTACCCAATAATACCTTTGTATTATTTGGCAGGTACTATATAATATGTCTATGATCTGCTTCTCGCAAGTGAGAGGGCGTGGTGGATGTTTGCTGACTGACCAACCAACAACAAGCGGCTCAGTTGATCAAGCTTCCCTGTGGGACATCCTAAGACTTCGTGGGATTCCCCAAAGTTGCTGGATGTCATAGCCAGCCTTTACATTGGTACTGTGAATGGTGTACAGAGTGGAGGCAGAACCTCTGCATTTTCCCAGTTGATTCTGGGGTTTGTCAGGAATGTGTTCTTGCTCCTACTCTGTTCAGTGCTTGCATAGCCTGGGTTTTGGGCAGGGTCATGGAGCCCAGCGGCTGTAGGGTATCTGTTGGTGAAGAAACATTCATTGATTTTTATTCTTGAGTCAATGGAGTGGAGTGTTCTTGATAAAAAACAAGATCCAGGCCTTTAATAACCTCTTAGACATAGCCATCTGCAGTGTGTCTGTCTGCAAAAAGAGAGATGACCGCGTCAAAAAGTTTACTTACCTCGGCAAAGACATTTATGTCTCTGGTGATTCTTCCCATAAAGTCAGTAGATGGTCCTTTCTTGAGGGACAGACTGGACTGCGTGTCTGCGTATCGTTGGGGTTGCCAACCGGGATCCCAAGCTGTTTTGTTGTGTGATGATTGAGTATACATAATGTAAAATTCCAAAATGCTGTAAAATCCAAAGCTATTCGACCACTGACATGACAGCACTTTTGTTCTATTTTTTTTTTTTTTGAACAACATATGTGCAGATTCTAAACTGATTTTTTCATTCTGAGCTTTTTATGTTCTTTCACAGGGTTTCAGAGGCCAAACTAGTTTTTTAGACTTGGACCACTCATTTCTCCAGCACTGAATGACCATCTAATTTTTTATTTTCCTTCTTCATTTTTTCCAGTGGCTGCTTTTCATACCAATCCTGGGGCCTCATGTATAAAAGGTGCGTATGCACAAAAATGTTGCGTAAGCCTGTTTCCACGCTCAAATCGTGATGTATAAAACCTAAACTAGGCGTAAAGCCATGTACATTTTCACGGTAGCTTAAACCCTGGTATACACAAGTTCTCCACTCGGATTTGCAAACTGGCGGCACCCAGCGTCAAAGCAATGCTACTGTTCCAGTGTGGTTTCCCTTTCTTTTTCAGATCCACATCCCTGACATGGCTTTATAAATACACTGAAATTAACCGCATATTGTTTATTAGTTTAAGGCATCTGATTGTAATTAACCTGTAACAATATAATGGTCCACAGAATGGCCAAAATATTCCAAATACCATAGCTGCTTTAGCGTTGTTACTCTCACTGCACCACTCAGAGCAGCTGATTGGAAAGAGAATTATCGGTATACAGAATCAAGCACACGCTGCCTCAGCCATTCGCTATTTGAACTGCTCTCATCCAACAAACACTTCAGAGCCTTTCCTGTACGGACCTCACGGTTCAGAAACAGTTTCATCCCAAGAACTATAAACGCACTCAATCAATACATCAAGTGCTCCTTATAGAACTGTTTGTACTTACAGGTACAATTACCTCACTGTAAACTTGCGATACAGTTATAATATTGCACAACCTGCGCCACTTTATAAGGCGCGTATTTACATATGATGACGATATCATTTTTAAGATGAAATGCAGCAAAATATGTTTATTACATTATACAGATAAAATATTAACTTCATTTAAATAATCTATATTGTTAATAATTAAACATGTGAGGACACGGTGTCACAGCACTAGCAATGAGCTGGTGCCCCGATTATCCCTGTCTCGCGCTGTATTCTTGTTGGGGCTGGTGCGACACTGCGGTAAGACAGATGGATAGAATAATTAAACATGTACTATGAAGATATTTCAATGTTGCTTAAAAGATTTGAAAAATCGGTGTTCTAAGCTTAGAGATGGCTTAACATCTATCAAAGAGCTGATTGTGTGGAGATTGGTTATTTGGAGAAAGAAAAGGAAGGACAGGAATTGGGGGTTAGTACGATTGAAAGAGACAGTACTGCTACAATAAATTATTTCATCGAAGGTCGCGCATGGCGCAGCAAGCATCTTGCGGGAGGCAGGAACAATCTGTGGATGAGGCGCCTGCTTGTCACTATCACTGCGCCGCCATGTTCCCATGTTTAATAACATGCTTTAACTCCTATTATCATGAAAATGATATCACGTATACATCTCAGTATTTTAATTATTCAGAGAGCTGTAATATCATGAATGTAATGGATTTTGTGTCCTGTCAGAGGAAGAGAAAGCCCATTTAAGAAGCACGTAGTGATTCACACACACAGAGCACATAGAAGATCAAATACAAAACAAAGCATTTAACGTGCTACTTTAGTTACGATGGGATTTGAGAAATTAGAAAATTAAACGATTTTAAGATGAAGTTTATGATGTTCTACTTTAATGACAAAATAAACTATGAGATTAAAGTGGAAATTTCACGATTAAAGTTGACATTTCATGCTTTTTTCCCCACTGTGTGCCTATTTTTTTCTCTCTGTACCCTAATAAGCTTTCATATGATACTCAGATGGTGGGCTACGACTCGCCTTTTCACGGTGACTTTGATATCTGACCGCTTCTTTTTTATTTCAGGAACTGTGCGACTTTGTGAACTTGAACTTTTGAGGTTATCTGACACTTTATGTCACTCAATCAACTTCCTTTTGTTGATTATATTACTGTTTAAACCAACAAATACTAAGTTTTTCCTTGCCTCCACTTGGTATTCGTTGAAATTCTTCTATTTTCCCTGTGCTTTTGCCATTGTCTTTCCACAGAAGGCTGAGCTTAAGGGCTATTTATATTGATTTGCATGTTCAAAGAGGCATAATTCTGGGAGGAGTTGGGGCGGGACAGCAGGCGCATGCACGTGCATTACTTTTCACGCTGACCGCGATTTATGTAGCGGAAGAACGTGGAAGTTGATGTACGCACAGATTCATACATATGGATTTTTTTGTGCGTACACACATTTCCGCTTTTGTCCGTATGCCATGTTATAGTGGGAATTCTATGCACGGCATGAGGCCCCTGGTCTTTCATTCTTTAAATTACCCTCTTTTTGTTTGTATCTTGCCCTCCATTATATTTTAGAGGTGTTTCTTTTCAAGCCCAATCCCTAATGAAAGATATACATATGTTACACATCAAATATGTATGTATATAGTTTTTTTCTTCAACATTTGCATATATATTTGTTTACTGTATGTGTGCATTATAAAATATTAGATCTCCATTCATTTTCCAAGACCACTTTTGGTAAGAAGGCAGCCTGTGGGAGCAGGACTTGAATGCATGGTTGGGACCAACCCCGGATGAGATGATGGTGAAAAGAAGACCAGTTCATTGCTCTAAATAGCTTAACATGAATTGCTCCATGATGTGAAGTGAACAGACTGAGACTATACCTGGAATTTCCACAGGCCCCCTAGCTTTGAAGCAGTAGTGCTGAACAATGCGTCCACATATCACACAGAGTTAATTACGTTTTCTAAATTACCAGAATATATTTCTGCATTGTAGTACTTGCTTTAAATTATATATTCATTTTTTAGACACACTGGCACTCATCATGCAGTAATAACACGTAAACAGTACAAGTGGAGTAGTGTATATAATGCAATGTTAATATAGTGATGGAAGCTCATAATTAGAAAAATGGAATAAGAGTAGCTTAACGTGTCTGCCTTTAATATAAGTTATCTAACAAAATGACATCTGAATCTTTTTTTTTTTTTTTTTTAAACAGCTGCTGAACTGAAACAGAGTTGGCCAGTTGACGCATGTATTTCAGTTGAAGATATGACATGGGATGACGGTAAATTATTATTGAAGATAGATCAGTGTTTTGATTTTTAGAAGGTATCTGGTAAATTTTGGCTTACTGAGAATTTATTTATAAATATTTCCAGTATATTGAAAAATGATGAATGGATATTTGAAATAAAGTGTATATTATTTGCACGTTTCTAATAAGATTTTTAAGTTGGAATAATTCAGTGTGACATTTTATTTAAGTGTTGTAAAATGATCAGTGACTGGACAGTGGCTTTGTTTGGCTTTGACCTGTGTGTGTTTGTGGTGGTGGTGGTGTTGTTTTTTTGTTTACACTCCTGTGTGTTTACGGTAAATGTTGCTTTTTTTTCTTTTTCAGATTTACAGTCCTATGTGTTTGAATGTCGGTGTGGAGGAGAGTACCATCTTTACAACGATGAAATTGAAGAAAATCTTACAGTAATTTGCTGCAACACATGTTCCCTTAGTATAGAAGTTAAACAAAACATATGATATTTCTATTATGATCCCTAACAGCAACTTTTAATTTGTATATTTAAAATATAAAACATTTAATTTATGTAATGAATATTTACTTTGTACAGTGTTTTTTTTTGGTTGCTGTTTTTAAAAAGACTTTATAAATCTATTCATTTTCATACCCACTTAGTCAAATAAAAGCTAACATAAGTATTACTGATCGCAAAGCAACAATGGAGCCTTCATGGAATGCCAGTTCATCGGTGGGCATGTTGATGCACACAGTTACTTAGTCACTCACTCCCACTTTGCCGAAGCAGAGTAGTCTACCCACCATATATCCTTGGGATGCAAGTGGAGTGCTTGGACAAATCCCTCAATGGTTCACTTAAACTATGCAAATTGCACATAGACAGTGGGCAGGCCAGGAATCAAAACTGACCCTCTGATGCACTAGGACATCAGCTTTAAACATTTAACCACTGTGCCACCCTGTGAATACTGTTAATAAGATGCTTTTAAAAGGTAAAATGAACATTATTGCATACAACATTGAAGTAAATATTACTTGAGAAAATATCAATTGGATGAAATATTTGTACTTTTAAAGAAATTATATATATATATATATATATATATATATATATATATATATATATATATATATATATATATATAACAACTATTTATAAGAGTACCATAAGCTGTGGTGGGTTGGCACCCTGCCCGGGATTGGTTCCTGCCTTGTGCCCTGTGTTGGCTGGGATTGGCTCCAGCAGACCCCCGTGACCCTGTGTTCGGATTCAGCGGGTTGGATAATGGATGGATGGATAGTACCATAAGTTCTTACTACTGAAGTAGTGGGAAGGGTATTAGAAGGAGCACAAGACATCTGGTGGGTAACATGGACTCAAACAAGGAGGAAACATCCAGGTTAACTCATATACTTTGTGTCCTCGTACCCTACAGTGCTGAGATACAATTATAACCATTTACTTCCAAAAGGCCTATGCTGCCTGTGTTGATAGTTACACAAGTGGCATCATGGGAAGTAATGTCCTCTTGCCTTCAATGTCCATTCAGAAGAGTGAAGGGCTTGTGGACATTCGAACATTAGAAAAACCTTAAATGACAACAGGTCACTCAGCTTAACGAAGCTCCCTAATCATATCCACCTAATTGCTCCAAAACAACATCAAGTCGAGTTTTGAATGTCCATAGAAACATCTCCCAAATTACACTAAACAGCTGAACTCAAAGAAAAAAAAAACATTTTCATGAACCTCACTTCTTCAGGCCACCTTTTCCTTTTTTTTCCTTTCACCTGCTTTACCATTCAGATACGTCTCAGCCCTTTTACTAACTATCAGCCATTCCAAATTCTTGCTGAAGTAAACTGTAGCTTTTAACCATTCACACTTTAATTCCACAGTGCCTGCTACCTAAATCTTGGTATCTTTTGTATTTCTTATTATTCCACTTATTATTCCATTTTTTATGGTGTCTCCAGTATTTGTGGTGGGAGGCAGCTTGTGTGTCATGTCAAAATCAGTAATTTGGACTGAAGACTCAGCAGTAGATACTTTCATGCAACTGATCTCCATGCTGAAGGCTCAGCATCTTTTGTTCAACAGGGTTTTCTATATTTGTTACATGTATGGTAGGACATGTGTGACTTCCTTGGGCAGCATGATGATCCAGTATATACTGTAGCTACAACTAACTAACTACAACCAGACCTGATTGTCAAAGAAAAGCTCAAATACTTTGGGCACATAATAAGAAAACAGAATTCCATGGAAAAGAATCTCATGGTTGTGAAAATTGAAGGCAAAGGGAGAAGAGGACAACAAAGAATAAAACAGATAGCATTACTAAGGATATGGATATAATCTTGAAGGAACTCCAAGACGCAGTTTCAGATAGAAAAGGCTGGTGTGCTAAAGTCCATCAGGTCATGAAGAGACGGACTCAATTAAATGCTGCTGCTGTTGTTTAACCAGTAAAAAGGTTTCAGCCTGCAGGTAGTAGTTGGGTACTGACTGACTGACTTGACCAATGAAGGTCCTGGCCTGCTTTGAGGATCATTTTAGAGGCCTCATGCACACTTTCTGGTAGGTATGTTTTTATGACTTCCAAGTTCACAACTAACTTGACATGTAATGAAGGGCAGGATAATTTCTACCATTCACTTGCAGGAGATGTCTAAAATGATGGAGAAAAACAATCAAAAACAAGGAGTCTTGGTATAGTCCTTGAATCTGCTTTACCCGCACACTTGATGTGTGTGGGTCCTTACGAAAAATGATGCACCTAGTGCTGGCAGTTCTTCATGCAAAATGTTTTTAATCACTGCAGATTTTTAATTTGGTAAAACTCATTCTTGTTAAAAGTTTCTGCAAAGGGGCTTTGACTACACAATAGTTACTTATATTGTAGTAATGAAAATCAGTGGCTGTTACCATAAACACACAAAGCAAGACTAGTGTCTGTGGAAGTGTTTAGAAGAAGATAGTGTTTTAAGGAGACTCTTGTAATGCATGTCAGACTTTTAGAGTCTTCCACAGACTTATCCATTTGATCTGGCTAATGAACGACCACATAAGGACCTTTCAGAAAGGGGCGCACGCTGAGGAGATTCAGCACTCTCTGAATTAGTGATGCTCTGTTGGATCTTCACTACCTAAGACTCGATCGGCGATCGGTACATTGGTCAATCTCAAAAAATGTTTTTTTTGTTTTCAGCATCTTCTTTTCTAAGCTGTTTTGTAATTTACTTGTAGTACTCCTCTATGCAAGGTATTACGGTAGTTGAGCAAGTGCACGTCTTTTACTTCCTGTAAGTGTATACTACCAGAGAGAGTGAGGACTGGAATATTAGCCTTAACATTAAAGAAAGTGCAGTAATAAACTGAGAAAAAGGAATTGGAGGGGTCATTGTATGTAATTAGACAAATGGCAACCATAGCTGCCTTAATGAATTTAGAATGTTTTATTTTGTCCTTTAATCAAAACAAACTGCCTGTCTGAGACAGCTTGTGTTTTGTAGAGCAGCTCACAATTTCAGTTGCAAAAAGATAAAGACGAATTTGAAATTGCCACATAGTAAAAGGAGGCTTGCTAGCTTAACAGCAAACTGTGTCTATTTTACTTGCAAACTTGTTAATCATGTTAGCCTTGTATCTTCTTGATAAAATCTTATGAACATTTGACAGAATGCAATCCCTTAAATCCAACTCAAGCCCTAAAAATCAACATCTCCTCTTCTTACCCTTTAGGGTCTGTTCAGAATGAGGAGATGTCCACCAATAGACGCAGTTACCCCTGTAATCCCGGCTTGGGGCTCTGCACTATTCCATTGGTATCTGGGGCACCACGCCAAGCCTTGTTCCTATCTGCCGCCACCACCCAGAGCAGCAGGTTACTCCTACTCCCTGGTGCGTTCAGCAGGAGTCATCTCTGTCCCTCAAGTGGCAGCCATGCACTCCTCTGGGGACTGTTCCCTGACTGCCTCTTTCCACTCCTCATCTATACCAGTTCCTCCATTGTTCTACCTTTCCTTTTTAACCTCCCAGCTTTCTTCTTCTGTTTCTCTTTTTGTCTTTGCCGATTGCTGTTCCCTGTTCTCTGCTCAGGCTCCTTTTTTATACACCTTTTAGAGATGCGAGGGTGCTGGCATGTGTCTGCATAGGAATGCATGATTGGCCAATCGCCCCATCAACCTCCAGAGCTGCTGCTCCTCCATGCCTGAGCACACTTACATTTCATTTCTTACTTAAAACTACTCATCGCCAGGGACCTTAATGCTTCTTATCACAAGCATCAAAGATGTGGACTTGTGTTCAGGGTCCTCTAAACCGATAACCATAATGCCAGGGGTTAATGACCGGCGTCCACCCTAATATCTCAGTTACTAGTTTAAAGTTTCTGCAGGACAACATGCAATTTCTCTTGTTCTAAATTTAAAATGTATTCAAGCAGAACATCACCACTCTCCTTCTGTACCTCCCAGCAGTCGAAAGGGCTGTGGAGGGAGTAAAGTCTATTTGCTGACCAGAAAAGTGGGCCTTTCTGCCCAGTCCTGGTGTGCCAGAGTCCATCTCATACAGCATCAAAGCTGAGGGGGTCTAATCATTTGAATCGTTTGCAATACTTGTTAGTTAAAAAGGAAAGGCCAATGTGTGCCTAATTGCTGACCAATTAAAATGCCATTTGGTTGTCCTAAATCATCAGATTATTTCTCTGCAGCCTTCGAGTGGATGCAGGTTGCCCATTGAAGCAACTTTTTCTTTCCCAAAAAAATGGTAGGAATATGTTAGCAGTCAAAAAAGCTTCTCTTTCCTTAAATCTTAAAGAAATGGTGGAAAAAAATATTTAGCAGCAAACCCATTCATGGCAACCTAGCAAATGTGGCATGTGAACAGATGCTCCGTCTCTCAAAATAGTGACATACTTTGTTTATTTCACATGGAGTAAATAAATCCGCAAGGTTTCAGACTGCAGAATGTTACTATGTCTTTATTTTTAGGCAGTTTATTAATCTCAAAAAAGTGTAAAGGCAACAGGATTTCTTATTATGTGGAAGTCTTGTTCACTTTGGAAAAGCAGTGTTAAAGAGGAAGAGCTGCAAGTATTAAATATTTGTGCTAGAGTATGGAGGGGAGTGGAAGCTGCTTGTTTGCTTTGTGTATCTTGTAATGAAGCTTTAGATTATAAAGCATAATATAAAATAAAATCCCCATTCCTCTGGGGGATAGGTGGGGGTGGTTTGGTGCCTGTCCCAGCAGCACTGGGTACAAGGCAGGAGGCGGCACTGGACAAATACCAAGGCCCACTCACAGACGCACCCATGTGGTGCCAGTTCGCCTGTATGTCTTTGGGGACGTGGGAGGAAATCCCGCCCAGACATGGGAAGAACGTAAAAACTCCCGGCTTGGAGTCTGTAAAGGAGCTGCGATAACCACAATGGTGCTGTGCTGTCATCCGACTGGAAAAGTCAGGTAAAATGATGTCTGCTTATTGATGTTTACTGGTTAATAGCAATGTGAAAAATGCTTCGGAGATTCTAAGTTACAGTACCTATAAAAAGTGTTCAGCCCGTTTTCATTTTTTTATACAACATTGAATCACAGGTGATTTCATTTTGCTTTTTTGACACTGACCAACAGAAAAAGAGTCTTTAATATCAAAGTGAATACAGATCTTTGCAGAGTGGTCTAAATGAATTCCAAATACAAAACACTAGGGTGTTGTACCGTGTTAGCCATTATGGATGTAGTGAGAAGTCAAGCAAAATGTCACCTTTTATTGGCTAACTAAAAAGATTACAATATGCTAAACTTTCAAGGCAACTCGGGCCCCTTCTTTAGGCAAGATGTAATAATGCTTGAGTAAAGAAGAAAGATCAGCTTGATGGAGACAAAGCGAGAGTCAGAAAAGAGGCGACCTTGAGTTTGTTGTAATTGGCTAATGAATTTGGACAAATCCGGGCCCCGTGGAGGAACATATGGCAGGCGGTTGACAAGTCTGAAGAGGATCACTCTGGCCGAGCGTTCACGAGGTAGCAGGAGCATCCTGATGCACAAAAATGGTTTCCTTGTAAGACAGAGGAGTCAAAGAAGTGAAGCTCAGCACCGTGACAGCAGGGACCTGGGCCTGTGATTTTAAAGGTTGGCTGAACCTGTCGGAAGGACGTCGCTCCTGGCTGCAGGATCCCATCCGGGGTAAGCAGAGGAAACGTCATTTGTTTTTAGAAGATGTTTGCTTTCAAGACTTTTAACCTCGTTTTTATTGGATTCATTCATTTGACATTTTAACCTCCACATTGTTTTAATGGATTACTTATTTATTTATTGAACTAATGCACTTTTGCACCATTGGGATTTTGAGTCCTTGTTTCATTTGTTGGTAAATAAAAGCACTTGTGCACGTTTACACCTTCCCTTGCTGAGAAAATGTGTGTGTGTGTGTGTATGTATGCTCATTTGCCCCGCTCATCCTTGGGAAAGTTTTCAATGGTTCCAGGTTCAAGCTGCCAAAGGACGTGGAGCCAACTTGGACCATCACAATGAACTTCCAAAACACTGTCCCAAAATAACAGTCAGGTTGTGGACTGTCAAAACTTGTTGAAATATTACAGCAGACTTTTTAACATCATGTTATAAGCAAAGATGACCATCGTACCCAACATTCAGGTGTGACTGCATGCTACAGATTAGACAGCAGTGGATCCCTACTACTGATAACTGAGCGGTTTTCTCCTATCAGCTGAGTAGATCGGTGCTGCAAAATCATCTTTGTCTCTGGAACAGTTTACAGATCCTCTTTGACTTTTGATTTAGAGGATTAAGCTGGTAAAATCAGCCATTATCAGATTAATAACCAATGGCAATGAAGTGGCAGCTCTATCAGGGGACCTAGTGGGTCCTAAGAAAACTCTTTTGAAGTCCCTAGAAGGCATGGTACTGTAAGCTAGGTGTCTACCGATTCCCTGAACTTTGAAACCAGGATCTGGTAGACCCAGAAGCGTCGTCTGACTCTGTGCCTCTCATTTGTGTGCCTGTAGTTTCTTAACTTTATCTGACAAAACAAGAATTTGAGTCAGTCATCTGGTTCTACTAAAAAGACAAGACTCAGTCCAGCTGGCTGTGAGTCCTAGTATGTTCTCCACATAACAACCATTTTACTGCATAATTTTGGCCATCTTGGCAAACCGAAGTCTTTTTGTTCTTTTGATGAACATGTCCCTTTAGCAACACTTTTGTAGCCTTTTCTAGATTTATGTATCTGTACAGTTCCTCTAAGGTCGTCTGATATTTGTTTTAATTCAAGAGGGGTTCACAATGGGGAATTTCCAAGCCACAACTCCAGTGTCATTCTCATTGAATGAAACTCCAGACTGGAATCAGCTTTTGGTTCTGTCTTCAATTTAGCAGTTTGTGGACTTTTCCAACCTGGACTGTGAACGTTTAAACAACATATTCAGTTGTATGTGTGTGTTATTAATTCAAGGAGATTGTGTTTGTGTATTATTGAGACGTAGTTAAATTCAGAAATTAAGGCAACTCCAGAGGCTTTATAAACTGCTCCTTGCCACCGTATAATCAGAGGTCTACCCGACTGCATGGGGATTTCCTATTATTAAGTATTAACTAATTATCAAAAAAGGCCTTATTGGCCAAGAAACAAAATAAGCAACCTTAACAAGTGTTAATGCTCAAATTGTGTTCAGAAGCGGCGCAGGTGCATTCTGAAATATGGTAAGATGTTCTAACTGTTTTCTTTCATTTTTGAGGAAGAAGGCATTCTTGTTGGTTCTTGTTCAGTATTGATTTACTATAGCATGCTTATTCTACTTTTCAGATATACATTTTCTCAAAGCAAATTGTTTTACCAATTCATTTGAAAATGAAGAAACATTACGCTCACATGCTGCTTATGTGGTACACAGCTGGCAGTTGTACCTTTGATTAGAGCGAACTTGGTGTCTCAGTTACAGAGCAAACAAAATTTTCACAGAAGTGCAGCAGAGACTGAAGGAAAAGACTGGTTTCCTGAAATGCAGTGTCCATGCTTTGTCTAAAAATGTTTAAATGTATATAATAAGGAAGACTTTTATTGATATGAATACTAAAGATTTTTCTATAAAGCAGCACAACGACTACTTGATAAATTAAAATTATCTGTACTGTGGTTTTTATGGCAGTTGGTAGTTTCTGTAGTAATCACTGATAACTCTGATTCAATGACATTTTTTACTCATTTAAAATTACATCATAGTCTTTATTAAAAAACAAAGACTTTGCATTCCTATATGATTATCATTTCATTTAAACATTTCTATCAGATATACAGTTAGGTCCATAAATATTTGGACAGAGACAACTTTTTTCTAATTTTGGTTCTGTACATTACCACAATGAATTTGAAATGAAACGACTCAGATGCAGTTGAAGTGCAGACTTTCAGCTTTAATTCAGTGGGGCGAACAAAACGATTGCATAAAAATGTGAGACAACTAAAGCATTTTTTTAACACAATCCCTTCATTTCAGGCGCACAAAAGTAATTGGACAATTGACTCAAAGGCTATTTCATGGGCAGGTGTGGGCAAGTCCGTCGTTATGTCATTATCAATTAAGCAGATAAAAGGCCTGGAGTTGATTTGAGGTGTGGTGCTTGCATGTGGAAGATTTTGCTGTGAATAGACAACATGCGGTCAAAGGAGCTCTCCATGCAGGTGAAAGAAGCCATCCTTAAGCTGCGAAAACAGAAAAAACCCATCTGAGAAATTGCTACAATATTACGAGTGGCAAAATCTACAGTTTGGTACATCCTGAGAAAGAAAGCAAGCACTGGTGAACTCAGCAACGAAAAAAGACAAGGACATCCATGGAAGATAACAGTGGTGGATGATCACAGAATCACTTCCATGGTGAAGAGAAACCCCTTCACAACAGCCAACCAAATGAACAACACTCTCCAGGGGGTAGACGTATCGATATCCAAGTCTACCATAAAGAGAAGACTGCATGAAAGTAAATACAGAGGGTGCACTGCAAGGTGCAAGCCACTCATAAGCCTCACGAATAGAAAGGCTAGATTGGACTTTGCTAAAGAACATCTAAATAAGCCAGCACAGTTCTGGAAAAATATTCTTTGGACAGATGAAACCAAGATCAACCTCTACTAGAATGATGGCAAGAAAAAAGTATGGAGAAGGCGTGGAACAGCTCATTATCCAAAGCATACCACATCATCTGTAAAACACGGTGGAGGCAGTGTGATGGCTTGGGTGTGCATGGCTGCCAGTGGCACTGAGACACTGGTGTTTATTGATGATGTGACACAGGACAGAAGCAGCCAAATGAATTCTGAGGTGTTCAGAGACATACTCTCTGCTCAAATCCAGCTAAATGCAGTCAAATTGATTTGGCGGTGTTTCATGATACAGATGGACAATGACCCAAAACATACAGCCAAAGCAACCCAGGAGTTTATTAAAGCAAAGAAGTGGAAAATTCTTGAATGGCCAAGTCAGTCACCTGATCTTAACCCAATTGAGCATGCATTTCACTTGTTGAAGACTAAACTTCAGACAGAAAGGCCCACAAACAAACAGCAACTGAAAGCCGCTGCAGTACAGGCCTGGCAGAGCATTAAAAAGGAGGAAACCCAGCATCTGGTGATGTCCATGAGTTCAAGACTTCAGGCTGTCATTGCCAGCAAAGGGTTTTCAACCAAGTATTAGAAATGAACATTTTATTTCAAGTTATTTAATTTGTCCAATTACTTTTGAGCTCCTGAAATGAAGGGATTGTGTTAAAAAAAATGCTTTAGTTGCCTCACATTTTTATGCAATCGTTTTGTTCGCCCCACTGAATTAAAGCTGAAAGTCTGCACTTCAACTGCATCTGAGTCGTTTCATTTCAAATTCATTGTGGTAATGTACAGAACCAAAATTAGAAAAAAGTTGTCTCTGTCCAAATATTTATGGACCTAACTATAGAGAGTGCTAAAATGTCTATTATATAAAAAAATCCTGCAACAAGATAAGACTTTTTGGAAGGTTTTTTTCAAGTCCCGCGAGTTGAGACCTTAGCTATGAGATTTTTTCAAGTCACACCCTCCTCTCAACCATTTTCAACCACACACACGGTAATCTCACCTCTCATTCATGTGAATGCTTTTGTCAGACACAGTTTCTGCCCTCTCAGCTCTTATAAATTTTACGGTTTTCCTCACTTTAAGTTCCCAATTAAAGAAGACGTATTATGTCCAAATCTTATTGAAGAATTTAATCAAGAAGCGTTATCAACAGAAAAAAAGAGTACATGGGCAAGTCAAACGAATTAACGCCAAAAATGTTGATCGGTTACATGGCAATTTTTGTTAAATGTGTATCAATAGATTATGCTGAAATGGTGGTGGTGATCATGTGGAACATGAAAACACCAACTTACAATATCACGTAGAATATCTACAACCGTTAACACCATCCAGTCTTCCACCACATGAATTACTGTAGAAAGAAGGATGTATCCAAGAAAGGTAATGTTGTACATCTTCAGCGGATAACATGCACACCAAAGGAGATCTTGATATGCCATTTGTATTAAAAAACGTTAACAGTCTCCCGTTAGAATAGCAAAGACAATTAAGAAATTTCAGAGCCAATCATTCGAAAAAGTCGTTTTATTTAATAGAGAGAAAGAAACGAAATTCAATCACGTTGTCAAGATGAAAGTCCAAACACAGAATCAAAATTCAATGTGATATTGACGAAAATTTCATTAAAAAAATTGTTTTTACTGAAGTTTTACAGTAAAAGTGTAAGTTTAAAAAGTATTTGTGTGTTAATTTCAAAGCCAAACAGAACAAAATCGTATTACTCAATGAATAACTCTTAACGCAGCATGAAACATAATTTACTTTCAAATTATTACGTTTTACTCTTTTTTAAATATGGTTAATTACTCGCTGTAATATAAAATAGTTCTGTTATGCATATGTAACAATTCCCATGAAAATAAAAATCTGTTTAAATTGTACAACAACATCCCCCCATCGATTGTACATCCGGCACCGCCGAGAGTGGCAGCCTTTTCAGCAGCTCCGTGTATGACTGTATGTGTATGTGTACTTTTCTACTTTTATTTTTCTATTTTTATTTGTGAATTTCCCATTGGGATTAATAAAGTATCTATCTATCTATCTATCTATCTATCTATCTATCTATCTATCTATCTATCTATCTATCTATCTATCTATCTATCTATCTATCTATACGTGAGCAACAGAACTGCAAAGAGGCTAGCATGTAGCGCAGACACGGGGTTTGGCGACTGAAGAGAGCAGGGGGCAAAGCCCCCTAATATACACTGAATTTACTTCTTGAAAGAATTGTAATAAAAGTTCTTGCTTAAATAATAATTCACATGTTACAGATTTATATGAATCTTAGCATTTTGTGTTGCTTTCTTCGTTATTTCCACCTTATATTGACTTTGTCCAAAGTACAGTAATGCACCGACTTACGGCTCCATTTGGCTGTATGTCAGTCACAAAGTGTACAGGTCACTGCATTTGAGGCTCTGCGAGTCTGAGGTGGATCACAGGTGTGCATACTAACTGCTAGTGCAGAGTGGCACAGAGTGATCTTCAAGTCTCAGTGGACACACACTGGGTCCATTTCTCAACCACTGGATCGCTGCGCTGGTGGGTTCCTGCTGTTGGTTTGTGAGTGGGTCACCTAAGCAAATGGCAGCGCTGTGCGATATGTACCCCGTTTCTAAGTGAGCTTGTTTCTTCAAGGGGAACTGCTCATTTCACCAAGGGGGTTGTTTCACCAATAGCTGCATGAGTCATCAATGAATGAAAAAAGCAAAACTGGGCTGTGGGACCATAAAGGTTGAGAAACACTGGTGTAAGAAAGGCGGAGTGGGCCGAACACATAAGCATTAGCCACGTGAAGCAGTACCGATCAAAGCACACCTTAAAGGCTCCTCTAAAAGTCAGAAAAGATATGAGACCCTGTGAAATAATTATAATAATAACAAAAGATTTCTTATTGTGGCTTGTTTAGGTGCCTTCTAAAACATTACTACCCTAGTGTTTTCCTATAGCTTTTGGCTGTAAGTAGGAATTGCCTCAACTCAAATTGGTGCATGTCTGTACTCTAAGAGTCGGTGAAACTTCTGACAATCTGTATTTTTGAACACTTTATATAAGAAATATCATTATTTACGCAACAGAATTAAAAAAAAAAAAAGTTGTTTGTCTGACATGTACAGTATATCCTGTTTCTTTTTAGGTATTTATTTCTAACTAACCCTAAATTAGATGTCATTGACCCAAAATGTTTGATTCTGTACTTATTCAAAGTACAACATAATTTTTTTTATTTAAAAAATATGAGAATCCAATTTAAATAAAGAAATTGTTTCAAATATATTAGAAAATACAGTACATACACAACTATATATGTAATACTGATATAAATTAAGAAATGTCTTCAAACATTACGAGGAACTCTTTCATTTAGGCTCTTCCTGAAAGTCCCAGCATTGTGAAATGGCCATACCTAGAAAAACAGTACATGTATGGATTAGCATTGAATATGGCAGAAGACCCATGCAAGCAGTTTATTTCTTTATTAAAATAAGTTTGTGTGTGTGTTATCTTCCAGGAAACATTATTTGTATTAGTTACTAAGGCAAAATGTTAACATTATTTGTATGAGTTACTAAGGCAAAATGTTATATTTAATAAATATACCTTAAAGCAAACTCTGCCTCTTATGAGCGCATAGGGAACTGGGCCGTAACTCCGTGAGTCGGTTGAATTCTTCATGTTGTCCCCTTCTAACCAGATGTGTCCTTTTGGTACCTGAAACATCAAAGGAAATTGCAGAATGGAATTTAAATCAAGATTAAATAAGATTTCTTTCTGCCTCTTGTCCAAAGATGTACTTTCAAATTACTCATAAAACAAAACAAAGCATACCATAGCTTAAATGAAAGCAGAATTTAGAAAGTAGTAAGAGTGGGTAAGCTTTGATTATTAAAGTGTGGCACAGTAAAGTCTTCCAGAAAGATATTAAACAATCATTGTAAGTGTTTATATTGATGCAGGATCACAACTCTGGGACGGGGTCATGCATTTGTTGGCCAGCAAACAGGGTCATTAGGCTGTTCACTAAAATCTGCCCTCTTGTAGCTGGAACAACATAAACACGGCAAGCATGCATTCATCAGCGTCCTGGGGTCTCCACCAATATTGGGCCTGCCACTGAAGCCGCAATGGACCAAATGCTAATTGCCTGTGACATCAATTACAAATAATCTCATCACCAGAAATGGACTTGTCAAAGCTTTAATTAAGTCCACAGTCCTCTATATGTGAAAGTAACATCAATACCACATTATATTGTAATAATGAGTGTAACAGTCCAGAGGCCTCCTTTAATAATATAACTTTTTACCATGATAATGTGTTCACTGTTCTTACATTGTCAAGAAGTGTAACTGTCCTGAATCTATTTTTCATGTAAAGTTCATAGGTCAAAAGTCAACCACACTAACAATATAAAGAAAAATCTAAACACATAAATGCTGTAAATATTAGGGTATACTACACAATGAACAAGCAGATTTAATTTTCAAATTGTAATTAAAAGTGTAAAATGGATAAAACCCAACAATATGCAAGTTTGTAAAAAAAGTTCAGACAGCTGAAAAATGGAAAGTATGGAATGAATTTCAGTCCATCAACATTAAACTCTATTCAAACTAAACAGGAGCTAAACATGAGCAGTATAAATACAGACCTATAAATACCTGGGAGTGCAGCTGGATGATAAAGTGGACTGGACTGCCAATACTGATGCTCTGTGCAAGAGAGGACAGAGCCGACTATACTTCCTTAGAAGGCTGGCGTCCTTCAACATCTGCAATAAGATGCTGCAGATGTTCTATCAGATGGTTGTGGCGAGCACCCTCGTCTACGCGGTGGTGTGCTGAGGAGGCAGCATAAAGAAGAGGGACGCCTCACGCCTGGACAAACTGGTGAGGAAAGCAGGCTCTATTGTAGGCATGGAGCTGGACAGTTTGACATCCGTGGCAGAGTGACGGGCACTGAGCAGGCTCCTGTCAATTATGGAGAACCCGCTGCATCCACTAAACAGTATCATCTCCAGACAGAGGAGCAGCTTCAGTGACAGACTGCTGTCATTGTCCTGCTCCACTGACAGACTGAGGAGATCGTTCCTCCCCCACACTATGCGACTCTTCAGTTCCACCCGAGGGAGTAAACGTTAACATTATTCAAAGTTACTGTCTGTTATACCTGCATTTTTATCACTCTTTAATTTAATATTGTTTCTTTATCAGTATGCTGCTGCTGGAGTATGAGAATTTCCCCTTGGGGATTAATAAAGTATCTATCTATCTATCAGTGCTGAGTTCTGACAACTGACAATTTTTGATAACGTTTATAAATTCTTTAGTACAGCATTTCTAATTGACTGTGGTCTTGATTTTACCATAATTCACGAGGTTCACTATAAGCTGGATGAATTACTATAAAGTGGTAAACAAAATAATTTTTGTATTTTTAGTGCATGTTAGTCAAATTTCAAATAACATACTGTATGTACAAGCTGACTTGTTAGGCAAACATCATGTCCCTCAAATGGCCATTAATGTACTGTACATTGTACATCTGTAAGAGAAATGTGTTATAAGGTCACACAGGGAGGTTTTATGTCAGGAAACGCTAAGGGGGCTCCTTTATACAAACAGCTATACGTCTGCATAATGCCTCACTGGGACTATGACAGTCAGATGTTTTCTTTCTTTTTAATTTTCTTGCTTTATAGTCATTCTGGTGTGTGTTCAAATCAAAGTATGGGTGTGTATATTTAAATATTGGTAGAAAAATAAGTAAATAAATTAAGAGCTTCTATCAATATATTAAGAATACTCTGTGATATGAATCTATTAGAAATCCAATAATGGAGGAAAAAAAGAAAAAACCCAATAGGCATAACAGGACTGGCAAGTGACCCATTACAGTAATACCTCGGTTAATGAATCCTCTGAGAAGCTGGCATAAAACACGTTATTGTCCAGGCGCAAGTTCAAAGCTGCAGACAGCCTCCCTACTCAGATTGTTTCTTGGCTGTTGATATTGCTTTGCTGTAGAAGGTGGAGTTAATATACTTGAGTGCTTTGGTATTTCACATACAGCTACAGGTGTGGCAAGCAAACGTTTGGGCACCCTTGCTTAAAATATCTGTTATTGTGAAGAGTTAAGTAAGGAGAAGATGAACTAACTGATTGCCAAAAGACATAAAAGGTAAAGATGACACATTTCTTTTCAGTGTTTTATGCAAGATTAATGTATTGTTTTCATTTTGTGCAATTGCAGAACGAAAAAAGGAAAGTTTGGGCACCCCAAGATATCCGATGTCTCAGATTAATGTTTCCAAGGTCTCAGACCTTAATTGGCTCGATTGGACTATGACTTGTTCACAATCATTGTTAGGAAACCCATAGTGATGGAAATTGCAAAGCTGTATAAATTTTCTGACTCGTCAAACCTTGTTCCAACAATAAGCAGCTGGCTACTAGCACTCTGAAAAATAAAATAATTGATGATCTCAAAGCAGGAGAAGCATTTTCAGGTTGCTGTTTCCTCAGTTCGTCGTGTTAAGAAATGGCAGTTAACAGGAACACTGGAGGTCAAGTTGAGGTCTGGAAGACCAAGAAAACTTTCTGAAAGAACTGCTCGTGGGATTGCTAGAAAGGCAAACAAATACCCCCGCTTGACTGCAAAAGACCTTCAGGAAGATTTAGCCGACTGTGAAGTGACACCTGAACACATATGACCTTCGTAGTACAGTCAGCAGAAGAAAACCTTTCCTGTCTCCTGGCCACAAAATTCAGCGCCTGAAGTTTACAAATGAATATCTGAACAAGCCTGATGCATTTTGGAAAAAAAAGTCCTGTGGACTGATGAAGTCAAAATAGAACTTTTTGACCATAATGTGCAAAGGTATGTTTGGAGAAAAAAGGGTGCTGAACTAAAGGAAAAGAATACCTCTCCAGCTACTAAGCATGGGGTGGATCGATTATGCTTTGGGCTTGTGTTACAGCCAGTAGCACAGGGAACATGTCGTTGGTAGTGGGAAGAATGGATTCAAATAAATACCAGCAAATTCTGGAAGCAAACATCACACCATCTGTAAAAAGGGTGAAGTTAAAAAGAGTATGGGTCCTACAACAAGATAATCCAAAACAAACCTCAAAATCTATGATGGAATACTTGAAGAGGCGCAAGCTGACAGTTTTGCCATAGCCCTCACAATCCCCCAACCTAAACATCATTGAACATCTGTGGATAGATCTCAAAAGAGCAGTGCATGTAAGACAGTGCAAGAATGTTGTAGAATTAGATGCCTTACAAGCTTTACCAGCATCATCACTAAGTACTGACCATGTCTGGTGCCCAAACTTTTGCTTTAGGCCCTTTTCTTTTTTTTGGCATTTTGTACCTGCGAATGAAGGAAATAAAAATGTAATCTAGTTTATGAGATTAAAAAAATGTGTCATATTGAACTTTATGCCTTTTGGTGATCATTTCATCTTCTGCTTACTTAACTATTCACGGTAACAGGCATTTTAAGCAAGGGTGCCCAAACTTTTTCATGTCACTTTATAAATATTTTTATAAAGTAATTCAATTTGCTGAGTGTCACAAATACATGAAGCATCACAGATTGTAAAGAGCAGAAACTGGAGAAAAGAAATGCCACGTTGCAGAATCACCGAGGTTATCAGCTGGCCATGAATGCGGAAGAGGGGGGTAAAGGTTAGAAAGCACTTTCCTGGAAGCATCCACTGGCCTGGGTTCATGGCCACTGGTGAGTCTCCTCAAGGATCCTGGTCTGAATCAACTTTTGTACCTAATGCAGATGGTGTTGTCTCTGACCACAAGTAAGTTGCAAGGCAAAGCAGGTAAAGCTTGAAAGTGCAGGCAGTTTATAAGAAAGATGAGAGTTTGTGGAGTAGTTGCAAAGAAAAAACCATGAGAGATCAGGTGGAGTCTGCGATACTGGAGGGTGGCTGAGGAAGGCAATGGCAGTTTCAGCCATGGAATAAACAAATGTCCACTTCATCCCCCAAGTCCTTACTTCTGGTACATCTACCTTTAATAACAAAGTTTCTTATAACAAACTAAAGTCCTGCTTTATTCATTGAGGCACTACTGTAACCTGAAATCCATTAGTTTCAGATTCCCCGAATAGCCTCAATTAAATATAACACTTAAAACTTCACAAGGCTGGAAAAATGATCATAAAATGTTCCATTCATGCTCTTAAAATGGATTCCAATATCCATTTCAGGCAAGGGAAATAATAAACATATTTAAAACTTATATGAAATAAAACTGCTTTAAGTTTTATATACAGTAGTAATATAATCATGCTTTCTTATATGAAATGTTAACAGAAAATGCCTTGTTAAATTATCAAAAAAAAGCATTTTGCATTCATTCATCTACATTCTTTAACATGTTTCACATTCAATGGGGAATTTGACTTGTTCACATATCATGCTGCTAAACTGTTATTGCTGCATATGTTTGCTTGAGGTCTGTGTGTCTGAAGTTTTTATTTCATTGCTACTACAGTGGTACCTCGGTATACGTCCTTAATCCATTCCAGATCCTTGGACTTATACCAAACAGGACGTATACCAAACGCTTTGTCTCAAGAGAGGTAAACAAGGGTAGCGCACGGTGTTCTAGCACGCGAGTCGTATTCCAAACAAAGGTCGTATACCAAGCAAAATTTTTCGCGTCAAAACAGGATGTCTACCACGATGGACTTATTCTAAAGCAGACATATACCGAGGTACCACTGTACTTTGCTTCTAAAACTTGGTTTGGATTATACACATTTTTTATTACCTTTTTGTTGTTTTGTTATATTTTTATTTCTCTGAATGCTTGCAAAATGGTGAGTGTTTAACTGAACCCTTTATCCAAGGCCAATTACAAGATAATGCTGCCTAACAATTATTGACATACATTTCCTTAAAGTGGAAAACTGGCAGGTGTAGATGCCACATGGGCTGGACGGACATCCCGACCAGGAAAGGATGCAGACCTGGAAGGAAGAAATGGACGGACAGCCCCTATAGAAGCAGAGAGATCGCTAGGGAACTGTTATTCCCCCAGCATGCTAGATGGCAGCAGTCAGATATCCCCACCCAGTGGGAAGCCAGCAGGGCAGCCCTGCTGGGGTCACGGGGTGCTGCAAGAGGGCGTTCCAGGAAAACAAGCTCCCTACTCAAATAATGGATTTCCGTGTGACCCGGAAGTACTTCCATCGGGCAATCGCCCTGACACTGGAAGTACTCCCGGGTCTGAAATAAAAGGGACCGCACTCCCTTACTCAGGCGAGTCGGAGCTGGGTGGTAGAGAGGCAACACTTGACTGGAGGAGGGCATGCGGTGGAGAGAGAACATATTGTGGAGAGAAAAAGACCAGTGTTTTGTGTGTATTGGTAATACTTTTGGAGGTATTTAAATAAAACCTATGTTTATTTTTGATAAAGGACTGTGTTTTTGTGATTGTGTTGGGGTTTGGAGCTCACTGACGCCCTGAGTTTATCACACAGGTGAAGAACCACAGTACCAGCTGGAGCTGGTAATTGAACTGGCAACCTTGTGGTTTAAAATCTTTTACTTAAACTACACTGCCTGGATATGTAAAACTAGAAATATAACATTTAATTTCAGAATTGGACAAGTTGCATGTGGAAGTGTTCAGAGCAGAAAGAGCTGCATTACAAAGTATTATGTTAACCCAAAATGATTCTGAAAGTTCAATCTAGAACAAAGAATAGGACAAACAAACCTGGCATTAGAAAAAATTACAAAGTACACTTTTTGGCATCACTGGTTGTTAAGAGAGTAGCTCAAAATTGCTAGGCTAACTGACCACCCAACTTCTCTGATACAATGTTTTTTTTTTTTTTTATATAAACACTGCGTTTTTTACTTCCAGGAAGTATGAGGAAGATGAGCCAAGGCAGAAGAAAGGCCACATGAGCAGTTCAGATTTAACATTAAAACAATAGCAATACTTACATCATGTCGGAAAAATTAAAATCACCAGCACTTCATAAAGTACCCAATACAAAACAGTTTAATCTCTCTATCTTGTTCATTATAATCGTGCCCTTTTAAAAAAAAAAAAAAAAAAAAAAAAGTTTTGGAAATATGAAGGCAATATTATCTTTTATAACAGAACTAGTCATTTAGCCCGTTACAATAACGGGCACTAGAACAGTAGCGCATAAACATTATTAGGAACAGTCTATATTAAATGGCAAGGGACTTTGACCTCATTCTTTTTGTTGGTCGTATTTTTCTTTCTTTCAGCCTTTCTTTTGTTGATGTTTACTTGCTGAGCTGACCGTTCTTCGTGGGCTGCCGCCGTGTATTGTGTGTCTTTAATTTTCTGTGACAGTAATACTGTCTTGTACGGCTCTATTCAATAAGGGCGCGCACAAAAAGGTGAGCTTCAAAAGGGCGACCTCAATTGAGTGCGGCGAATAAAGGCGTTCGTAGATAATTTAGTTCAAATGGCTCTGGAATATGTGAAGAGCAACAAAGGTGCAGATCTTTATTTACGCGCGCCTTTATTCGCTGCGCCCAACTGAGGTCGCCCTTTTGAGGCTCGCCTTTTTGTGCGCGCCCTTATTGAAGGATACTGTCTTGTACTTCCGCTGGCTTGTACGTCCGAAATATACCTTTAATATTCTCTGGCGGTAATACAGGCGTGCGCGTCGGTAATATGCCTTTAATCTCCTCTGACAGTAATACTGGCTTGTATGTGGCTGTAATATGCGTCACTGTATTGTGTACCTTTAATTTCCTCTCGCAGTAATACTGGTTTGTATTTCCGTAAAACGCCTCTAACTTTCTCTGACAGTAATATCGCGCATCGCACCGTGCCCCGTGCATGCGCACTTCATCAGAAGACACCCACACATGGACACACACAGGGATTTTATTAAAGAGGATTACATTTGACAATCAAGTGGAGACCAGGCTCATTTGGGCACCTAATTGAAAAGTTCTCCAAATATGTTGTTCAGGTACCTTTTTTTTTTCTTTAACCACATAGTTTGGCAATTTGTTAGCAGTTCTCAGATTCCCATGTCTCTTTGTGTGAAGAAGTCCTGACTGGTTTTCTTCCTGAAACAGATGTCCTTCAGTATGAGATTCACGTTTTGATTGGAAGTAGTCTGCTTGATTTATTTAGAAAGTTTATTTGGGTGGTTATCAACCTATACTAGTAGAGTATTGTTTGATCAAACAATTAAGATGAAGGTTAAAGGTAAGGGTTTTAAGATGGTAGTAAGACCAGCAATGACTTCTGGAGCGGAGATATGGACAGTAAAGGGAGATCAGGAGAAGTTATATATAGCATAAATACGAGTGGGAGAGATATCTAAGAAAGTACAGGAAAGTAGCTTGAAGTGGTATGGATAATGTGATGAAAAGACACAATAAATATGTGGGCAAAACTGTGATGGGAATGGAAGTACTGGGGAAGAGAAAATGATGGAGGGCAAAGCAGAGGTGAATGGGTGTAGCATAACTAATGTTTAAAGTATGTCACTTTGATCTGTAAAGTTTATTTCATTGTATCTGATTTTATTCAGAAACCACACATGTTTAGGTAAGACAGCTGATATGAAAAAGACATACGAGGCAGGGAGATTAGATGAATCAGGTGTTACAAAATGCTGAAGTGCCACTGTGTCTTGATCTATACTTTTGGCCAGGGTCATTCAGCTATTTTCGGGCTTTCAACTTTGCATTGCCAAGCAAACTGCCTGATGGTTGAGGAGACAAAGTCATGACAAACAGCTGTCCAAGGCAGGGTATTCAGGGATAGAAGCAATGTGCAGGGACCCAAAAAGCTCTGTGATGCTGAACCAGCAAACCAGAATGTGCCTACACTTGGAGGAAGTATTTTCAAAGAAAATGTAAAAAATTAAAGCAGCTGCATGGAATTTCAGTGCTCAACTATGGACGGATGGAAGACGTTGTTCCTGCCTGTGTTTAGGACACAATGTTTTCCCACGCTCGATGTCAAAGACTGGACAAGTGCCGACTGCAGGAAACCTCAACTGCGTCATGCTTTGGTCAAGTATAGCTCTCCTCTGACTATTGTTTATTGTGAGCGTTAAGCCAATATTAAGCTGGAGCTAAAATGTAATCTTACTTGAGTGTTACTGATTCTTCCTTCTTTTTAGAATTACCGTCGTACCATTAGGGAATGATATAATACTTTGTTTTATAATTTTTTATCTTACTTTTATGTATACAGTATTAGTGGTACAGTAAAGGCTGCACTCTCCAATTAACCTCTTTCCAGTGAGCATGCGCCCCCTGCTGGATACAATGGGTAAAATAAGAAAGAAAAAGATCAGAAGGAAACTGATTTACTGTATTTGACTGAAGAGGTGCAGGACCAAACTATACTGAAAAAGTCGATCAAGCGCATTAAACCCCAACATAATGTAGAAGAAGATGAAGAAAATGGGAATGCTGAATATATACACTTGTCTCTGTAATTGATAGATTTGTCCCAGGGAAATTTTGATTTTTATAGAGGTCCAATATTCATTGGATGAAAGTACTCAGTATTAGTGTATCAAGTCCCTCATTTTCTACCAGCTCTAGAGGGTCGAGAGTGTGTGCCATAACTGACCATGCCTCATTTATTAAACTTTTGGTGGGCCTCTTTTAAGTGATTTTACCAGCACACCACAGTTTAGAAAAATCACACTTCAAGTTGTAGAGTCCTAAGAAAAACAGAGTCTGCTCTGCCCTTTCTTGTATAGCTCCATTCTGTTACTAGACCAATCCAGCCTGTAACTGATGTAGACCCCCAAGTACTTGTAGCAGTGCACCACCTCCACATCCACTTCCTGAATAGTGATCGGACACAGAGGCTCTTGGTGTATCAATAGTCAATAACCAGTTGATATTAAACTTCAGACAATTCTCTGTTTCTTGATGCAAAAAGACCTTCATCTGACTCCTATACTCTGTCTCATCCTCCTTACCAATACAAACAATTAGTGCAGAATCATGAAAGAATTTCTGCAAGTGACATGACCTGGTCTTATATTTATAGTCTGAGGTGTAGAGAGTAATGAGAAAAGAAGACAGGACTGTTCCTTGTGGTGATCCAGTGTTGCTCACATACATATCAGAAACACAGTCACAAACGGTGGCCTGCCAAATAGACAGTCCATACCACAGGCTCATTCAGCTGAATAAATCGATGTTTCTCATTCAGACAATGAATTTCATGTGAAGGTTTAACAATTAAAAAAAAAAAAAAAAAAGACACTTTAATTGAAACAGCAACATCATACTGTATAAAGTCATCCTTAATCAGAAAAAAGGTATACAAATTCAAATACAAAAGACAGTGAAGCTAAATAGCTTATGTAGCACCACACTACTTAAACAGTGCTATCTGACCATTACAACTTAGTAACAATAATTATTAAAAAAAAAAAGCTGATTACGGGTCTCACTGTGAAAATCGGAAAAGCCAGAGTGTTCCATCGTGCTAATACAACATTTTAGCCCAATGGCTATGTTCCTGTAGTATATAATTCAGTGCTGCAAGTTCCATCCGCATCACTTGAGGAAAGCATTTAGAATTATATGCTGAATGTGAATTTGGAAAAAAGTATTTAACAACATATTCATCTACCTGATACCTTTTTAGTCTAATTCAGAGTTGCAATGGGTCAGGAATCTGTTCAGGCTGCATCACGTGCTGGAATAAGCTAGCCTTGGACAGTGTGCAAGTCCAATCCCGAGGCACACTTGCTCATACAGGGCTAAAGCTGCCAAGTAACCTAATGTTTTTAGGATACGAGACAGACAGAATGTGCAAACTGAACACAGGGACAGGACTTGAAGCCAGATTAATGAAGCTATAAGACAGCAGCATTAAAGAGTGTCCCACCATAACTCCAACATCAAAAAAAAGTGTCTTTGTGCAGCCCAATGACCCAAAGCAAAGAACATTAAACCTACTATACAAGCGACTAGATTAACAAAAAACATATTTGGATACAGGGGCAGCACCGTGGCGCAGTGGGTAGTGCTGCTGCCTCGCAGTGAGGAGACCCGGGTTCACTTCCTGGGTATTCCCTGCGTGGAGTTTGCATGTTCTCCCCGTGTCTGCGTGGGTTTCCTCCGGGCACTCCGGTTTCCTCCCATGGTCCAAAGACATGCAGGTTAGGTGGATTGGTGATTCTAAATTGGCCCTGGTGTGTGCTTGGTGTGTGTGGGTGTGTGTCCTGCGGTGGGTTGGCACCCTGCCCAGGATTGGTTCCCTGCCTTGTGCCCTGTGTTGGCTGGGATTGGCTCCAGCAGACCCCCATGACCCTGTGTTCGGATTCAGCGGGTTGGAAAATGGATGGATGGATGGATAATTTACAAAATCTTAAAAAGCAGTTCTACAGACAGTACTTTTAATGTAGAATATTTTTCATCATGTTAATAATGAAAACCATGATATCCAAACAGAGGATAAAGCCTAAGAAAGAGGTTCACAGTGTTAGAATATCCTGTAGCTTTATTGTGAATATCATACGTACATAAATACTGTATACGTTTACAGTGCCTATAAAAAGTATTCACCCCTTTGAAGTTTTCACATTTTTATTGTTATACAACATTGAATCACAGTGGATTTATTTTGGCTTTTTTGTCTCTGATCAGCAGAGAAAGACTCTTTAATGTTAGAGTGAAAACAGATCCAAAGTGGTCTAAATGAATTACAAATGTAAACACAAGATAGTTGATCACAAAAATATTCACCCTCTTAATATGACACACCTGAATCATCTCTAGTGCAGCCATTTGGTTTGGCATAATTAGCTAAATGGAGATAATCTGTCTGGAGTCAAGGGGTTTCAAATGATTGTAGTACAAATACATCCAATCTGGAGGGTTCAACTTGGGGTGAGTCAACATGGTGGCCTGACCTACACAATGAAAACAAAAGAACACTCCATGCTACTCCATGAAAAGTTGAATGAAAAGTTCAAGACTGGGGATGGAGGCACAAAAATATCCATGTTACTGAATATCCTTTGGAGTCCAGTTAAGTCAATCATTTTAAAATGGAAAGAATATGGCACAGCTGTAACTCTGCCAAGAGCAAGTTTCCCACAAAAACCGAGTGAAGAAGAAGAAGACTATTGAGGGAGGCACCAAGACACCTACAATAACTCTGAAGGAGATACAAGCTGCAGTGGATGAGACTGGAAGGTGCTTCACCACTTGCAGACTTATGCAAGCGTGGCAAAGAGAAAAAAAAACCTTGCATCTCAACTCTGGGCACATGGGAGAATCTGAAGTCATCTGAAAGCATGCTCTATGGTCTGGTGAAACCAAAACTGAGCTTTTTGGCCATCAGACTAAAACCATGCTTGAAATAAGCCAAACATTGCACATTATCAAAAACATACCATCCCCACTAATGGTGGAAGCTTCATGTTGTGGGGATATTTTACTAGAGCAGGTCCTGGAAGGATTGTAATGGTAGATTGTGAAATGAATGAAGCAAAATACATGCTGGAGGAAAATATGCAGCCTCATTTCAAAGCTACACAGGGATGGCTTAGAAACAACAATTTTAATGTCCTACAGTGGCTGAATTAGAGTGCAGATCTCAGTCCAATTGAGAATTTGTGTCTGGACTTGAAAAAGGCTGCTCACTCACTATCAGCACTACACCCAACAGAGCTTGAGAAGTTTTGTAAAGAAGATTATGTAGATGTGCAAAGGTAAGGCTTTCATAGCAACCAAAAGTGCATCTACTAAACACTGATTGAATATTTATGCAACAGTTGATTTGTGTTTTATATATGTAATTAATTATTCTACATCACTGGTATGATATGTTTTCACTTTGACATTAAAAAGTCTTGCTCTGTTGAACAATGTCAACAAAGCTAAAATACAGTAAATCCAATGTGTTTCAATAATAATAATAATACAAATGTTACAATCCAATTAAGGGCTGGAAGAGCCTGGGGTCTAACACAACAGCACATGCTACCCATCCATTATAGATCTGGAATATATATTAATATTATGTTTATAATAAAACAAAACAAAACTGTGATTTGTTTATTAGAAAAAAGACCTCACTTTTTAAATCCATATTAAGTGTATTCTTAATATCTTTTTAAGATAATGATGGCAGAATCTAGTATCCCAGTAAATATGCCATCTTAGATGTTCATTTTATAAAAAAAGCCAAATGCTAGTGAATAACATTGTGCTACTGTTGTTCAGATTTACTTGCTCTAGTACCTGCAGTTAAATAAATAATTAGAGCAAGGCTGCATACAATGTTCAGTATTATTCATGACGATGTGATTGCAAACACAGTGTCGTCCACCTGACATATTCTCCTAAAAAATGTATTTTTGGTTGTAATTGGAACAGCAGGTTCCATAGCTGAGGAAACAGGCTACAGCAATTCTAGTAGCTAAAAACAAAAAACCCAACTCCTTAAATGACTTCATACCAGTGGCTCTGATATCGCTGGATATAAAATCATTTGAAAGACATGAAACGAAGAAGCTGACAGAAAATGCAGGGACAGAGGACACCCATTGTTACACCGTTTGATCTGTTGTGCACTTGGAGGATGTCGAGACTCATGTAAGGCTCCTGTTTGTAGACTTCTCGTCAGCTTTCAAGACCACCCAGGCCCATCTTATTGCAGGGAGACTTCTTAAACATTTATATTTGAATTTATAATTTAGTAGGATGGCTGACTGACTTTTTAACAGATAGGACTTAAGTGTAAAGGTAAATGTTGTCCACCTAATATGCTGTCCTCATCCACAAGGTCCCTCCAGACTGTGTTCTTCTATGTCTTTTGTATATTCTCTACACTAATGGTTATTACAGTAAATCTGAAAATGGGTTCATCTTAAAATGTGTTGATGACTTAGTGATTTTGGATGAATTTAATGAAAACAACATCAGGCATGGTCTAGAGGTAGATAATTTTTGTTTTGAGTCTTTTCAACAATTAGAAGGTTCTAAAAATTAAGGAACTAATAATTGATTTCAGAAGAAACACAGTTTCTTCATAAAAAAAAAAATTATTAAAGACCAGGGAGTGAAGATTGTAGAAAGTTACAGATATCTTAAGACAATTACAGACTGAAAAGTGAGTTTTAATCAAAATACAGAAGCAGTATGAAGACAAGGGAGAACAGCACTATCTAAGGAAGATAAGTCATTTTAGTGAGAATTCTAACTTTTTTTTCTTATAAGTCTTACAATGTCTCTGTCATAACTGTTCTGCTGGCTTGGTTTTAGTATCTTAATGTTAGTAACCAAAACAGAATAAATCAAATTATAACTTAGAACGGTAAAATAACCAGGTCCAAACAGTAAAATGTTACACACCCATTTAATGGACAAGTTTTGTGGAAAGCAGTATATATTGTTTTGGACAAAACTCGCCCACTAAATTCAATATTCCATTTGTTGCAATTAGGTCAGAAGTTCTAGTTTCCAAGGATAAAAAGCAACTGGTTCAAATATTCCTTCATCCCAACTGCTATTAATCTTATAAACAATTTTCACAGGGTAAGATCATGGCTGTTCAGTTATCATTTGTGCCCCATGATTAGTCAAATCTTAATGTTAGCTTAATTTACATATACTATGTAAGATCTGATTTTATACCGTGAGTATTAGTCCACCACTATATGTGATCAAATTCTATAAAAGTTTATCCTTGATGGTAGAGTTCTTTGTTGATGTTTTCAATGTTATGTCATTGTCTCTCTCTAAATTCTACTGACACACCAAATTTCCCTCTTGGAACCGCAAACTAAAATTAAACTGAATTAAACTGAACAAACATTTAAATATATTGATGCTGTATTTGTTAATGCCAAATGAATGGTGTCTGAATCATTGATGTTTAAATTAGAAACCTCATTTTCATTCATTTAGCCATCTTTTTTCAAAAACCAGCCTCATTTCATACAGGGTTACACGAAAATTGTAGATATTGCACCCTACTAAATAAAGACATAAAGAAAATGTTAGTGCAAATGTTTGTTAACAAATATCAAGAGATTTTTTTGTGTACTACAAACAAGGCATTACAGTACTTGAAGAAACATAAAATTATAAGGTATGGGAAATTGATAAGTTATTTATGTATAAGAAAAAGCAGTCTAAATAATAATAATAAAAACATTAATGATTATTAAAGACTAAGGAACTATTTTGTATTAATGTTACTCCCTGAAACGTAGGGAACTGTGAAGCATGCTCCTCTGTCAACATCATCTTGCTTAAAAGTGAGGCCAGCCCTTTATCTGTAAACACTGTGCATGTGCCACACTTATCTTCACATTTATGTTTGCCATAGAAATCCAGGCTAAATGGGCAAAGCCTACCCTGCAATGAACTCCACTTTAGCTCAAGAGCAAACAAGTTTCTCCTCTGTTGCCTGTAGCCAAGGCATTAGCAGTGTGCTGTGATTGATTGTGGAGAGTGCGTTGCTGAGAAATGGATGTGTAGCTCAGGATTTAATCACAGTGACTGACAGGAAGCCAATTCCTTATTTACAGACCTAAGAGGTATTAAGTGACATTATCAGGTGCTGTTTCTGTTTAAGTAACACAGGGACTTAATATATCAGCATTATTTGATAGGGCCTTTACTTTAATCTAGGGAATGCACATAGATTAAATTTAGTAGAACCTTGGTCAGATGAAAACATATTGCTCATTCATACTGTCTTATGATGTTTGTTATTTTGCAGGTGTAGAAACTTCAAGAGAATGGCTCTTATAGAACACAATATTAAAGACATCATTTTTTCTAGAAAACTCAGCTAAACTTTAGCAAATTAGAACAGAGCACAAAAATGAAGTAATTAGTCTCCTTCACTCTTAGCAGTTTTTCCAAATGTGCCACTTTTGATAGCTGCACAATTTACCTCAAAATATTGTGAAATAAAAACTTGTCTATGTAGTACTCACATAAATATGTGTCTTGAAGATATCAGATGAGCTGCTTGTGCAGACTTTGTCTCCTTCTAATCCAATTACTCTTTTACAAATATTCATCTTCGGATCACTAGGATTTTTTGCTATAACAATATCTCCCCTGAGGAAAATTCAAACACTGTTAATTTATTGCAAAAGAGAAAGGGTCTTAAAAAACAGATTTTTTTGTTGCCAAGCAGCTGTAGGATATTTAACAGGCAACATTAATGATGTGTGAAAGAAAAGAGAATGTGCCACTGACCTCAAAAATGCTCTACTGACTAGTAATGCTTCAGCTACAAAATATCTAACCAAGAACAAGATGATAGAGAAATAAAATTAAAAAAACAAACAAACGTACTTTTCAATGCGATATAAATGACAGCTTAACCTCTCTGAAAATACAACATCATGGTTTTGAATTGTGGGTTCCATTGAAGGTCCAGAGCACTTAAAAAAAAAAAAAAGAAAAAAAAAGAATGCTCATTTAAAAATAAAAAAAATAAATGCTGTAATTTGCTACAGATCTGTTTACACACTAAGTGGTGATTAATACTTAAGGACAATATTTTTGGAATAATACAATCACATGAATAATCAGTATTTTCTCTTTTTTTCAATAAAAAGAAATACAAAGTACATATTTATTTACTTCTTCTAAGATAAACACAACTCAACAAAAAGTATGATTGAAGCAAGTTAGTTCACATACCACTACCAGCTCCCCAATGTATTCAAATGCACAATGAGCAATGCATCCATACTGAACGGTATATCCAATAAAACCCAAAGACTTGCTGATAATATTTTTTATCATTTTGGCACCTGAAAACAAAAAAATGAAGATTTCAACAAAACCCACTAGTCTGTAATGGTAACCTATCAAGATCAATAGATCAATAGTGCAAAAATAAATAAAGCAATAATCTCATAATTAACTAGTTGTTTTATTCTTAAAATCTATTTTAAGACACATGCTATTTCACTTTAATTTTATAATTTAATATTCATGTCATATTTTCAGACGCTTACGGTTTATATTTTGTACATGCACATTATCCTTGACTCCCCACTGAGAATCTTAATAGTATATCCCTACTTTTATATGTTGCAGTTGTTTAGATTTCAGACCTCAAAGCAGCAGTTCAACAAACTTCCTAAATTGATGAAGCCTGCTTGCTGTTATAACAATGGTTAGTAGACAACACTTTATCAAAAGTTCTTTGTGATCTTTAATTGAGTTAATCAGGATTATGCAAGACCTAAGCAACTCCACCTCAAACTTAAAAATCTAACCCTCATGGTAAAGGGGACATGTGTGAAGATTCTGATCTATAGGTAAGAAAACTGCCTTCTGGCATATTAGACCAGCAACTTAAGTCTTCCTTAAGGTGGTAAACTCAAGTGCTTAAAAGAAATGCCACATACTACTACTGCCAAAATGCAGAAAGAGGCAGTGTATGGATTTACAATTAGGCCAAGATATGCATGTGGTTCCAGTATTTCAACATTCTGTTTTCCAGTGATGTGTTTGGGAGTTGTTTAAAACAATTACTAAGACAATGCAAGGGTGTGTTTGTAGGCTACTTGGAATCAAAGGCTATTCCATTCAAGGTGCACACTGGCCTTTCACCACTGAACTTAGGGTAATTTGTCAGAACAAATGAGTTGAAATCAGTTTAAAAACAAAATAGGAGGAAGAATGAAAATTAACAAAAAATAAAGTACAATGTTACAACTGCTAATTTTATGTATACTCTAAAGAATTTACAATTGTATTAAGAGTATTGGGATTTCTCCTTGATTAATTTTTTATAACAAATTAAATGTTGATACAATGTCCTTTGTGATTTCACTTTGCAAAATGAAAACTCAGTTTTATACTGTTAAACAAAAGCTTTGTTACAGAAGACTTAAGAATTAGTAGGTAAACTCGTCACAATAAAGTATGCCATCTTTCAAGGAAAACAAAAAGATTTACATGATAGAAGGTTCCTGCAACAACAAAGACCAAATCTGCTTTGGATGTAAATTAAGTTTACGGTGTGTTCTTTTTTAGAGGACACTCATTCATTGAATAAAGGTGTTTTTAATGTTCAAAGAAAACAGCATCTTTATGCCTTACTGTAAACATACAGGTCCTATAGAATAATTAAGTTCAGATCATTTCTAACAGTATAAAAACACTTCTTAAACAATCTTAAAATAAAATTAATTAATCTTTCTATGATTTTTGTTTATTGCATGAGAGAGAATATAGTATGTTCAGTTCAGAACTTTGAGTTTGTTTCAAACTACAGAAAGAAAATTAACAAAGCATACATTGTTTCAGACATGCTTTACATTTGTGTGTTCAAAATATATATATGTGTGTGTGTGCACACACAAAAAAATACCATACACATCCAGTATATTACCTTTTGTAATGTGATGTACAGTTAATTAAGATGTAAAAGTTAAATTAGAAACAATTACAATTTACGTTTAAAAAATTCTTTTAAACTACAGTGTAAATCCCAATTATACCAGTTCCTTTCATTTTCAAAAGGAATTTAAAGCAAAGGAGTCTTATGCTCTCTGTAACATATTTTTCATATTTGATTTACTGAATACAATATTTACTGTCTTAAATCCAAACAAATACTAGTTTTGCAATATGTTCAAATTTGAAACATTACTTCTAAAACAAAATAAATGAAATTAAACAAAGTACATCCATCCATTATCCAACCCACTATATCCTAACTACAGGGTCACGGGGTGAAACAAAATACAGCACCATCTTAAATGTTTATTGAAATAATTAAGATTAAAATGCATGAAATTAATAAAAATACAGTACCATGTTAAACATGTTTGCCTAAATAACTATGACTAATTAAAAAGAATTTCTTTGAGAAGGAAAGCAAAAGCAGAGTTGAAAATCATAGTGAACTCCAAAAGAAGTAAAAGTTGTAACTATGCATTCCCTGTTGAAGTTTACAACAGAAACTTTTTTTTTCTGAATCAGCAGGAAAATGCTTTTTTAGGTTTGGGAAAATGGGTTTGGTAAAAGAAGAAAATGCTTTGTATAGCATTCTCTATCACTGTCTGAAAACAGACTGCACTATTACAGATAACTTGTAGAAAATGTGAAATGCCAAAACACAAGTTGGTCTTCAGCAATCTATTTACCACTTGGCAGATATCTGGGTCAAATTTGATAAAAATGAAGTAACTGCTGAATTCCATATTTTCAGTTTATTTGACTGTAGCATAGTATAATTTGTTTTGCATTCAGTATTTAAGTGTTAATAATGATTTGTACATGGCTTTCCCTAACATAACTTACACATAAGAAATAGAGAAGCTGTATTTATTAATCATTATGGACAATTCAGGGGAAAAAAATATCTGGCAATAACAGTTCCACTATAAGTTTAAAAGTCAAAACATAAACAGTGTTGCTCAATTTCATTTTTAAGTACAACATTCCAGACTTACATGTCTAATCCACAGTACCACAACTGCATCTTGGAAAGAATGAAAAGAAATAATAAGCATATCTTACAGATCCCCACATAAGTGAACTGGATTAGAAAGGTAATGAAAAGATAGATGGTCGTATATCTCATATGTCATGCCTAATCCATTGAGTTCAGAGTGTAGAACTAAAAAGGCTTGCAGGCAAACAATCACTTCAATTATAAATCTATCAATATTTTGCACTTTCTAAAACCAGGTTTAAAGTCATAACTAACTTTCAAATTAATTTTCCTAATATCTAGTAAATTAGTGTGAAGATTAATATATGGTATGATACTTGAACTGCATTAACTAAAGCAGAGTTGAAACACATGGGGAAAAAAAAGAAAAAAGAAAAAGCATGTCTTTACAAGTTAACCAAATAGTCAACATAGTCTTCTATAAATTTTATATTTCTTTATAGTCCACATAGCAAATGTAAATGTTTTGTAAACTTACCATACATTATTTTATATACTGCAATTTTTGATGCAATTTGAAAATACTATGATATAAATGGTCAATGTTAACAATTTAAACCAAAAAAAGGCAGTAGAATACTAGAATGGTAAAATACAACTGTAGTATCTTCAAAACAAGCAATAAGTATCTACTAGTGGATGCAAAAGTAAAACGGTGAAAACTATTTTAAATGTAATACAGATAAGAATATATATTGTTCTCCCCTACCCTAACATAATATATGACAGTTAAGTGTTGTTTTATGATTGGGGAGTTTATGTGATGATTAAAGATACATTTAAAATAGAAATTTAACTCTTACAGTAATGAAAGTTTAGCTCAATAGAGAGCACAAAATTAAATGTACTGAGAAAAATGGTATTGTTTTAGTCAAATTTAGAATCAAAATGTCAGATGTTATTTCCCACAACTATTAATTTATTCAAGAACAGAGAAGTAAATTGCTATTCTTAAAAAAAAAAAGCAGTGTTACCCTTCTAATAAATTAATAGGAAACAAAGCTTAAGAACAATTTGTATGTCAGTCATTTTATAATGAATTCTGAGCTTTCTTCTCATCGTTTCTGTTGATAGCATTAATCACGGCAAGCAGTGCGGAAATCACTTTGAGCTTCATGAATGACATCCTAGAGATGGGAAAGGATTAGTTCTCAGTCGCTGCCAGTTATAGCGCCAGGTGGCTTTTTCTGCAGTGAAGGTGTTACCGATAATCCCATTACACTGGTTCTAAATCTCACAGACATCAAAATTATCACCAAGGTTCCTTTTCATCCCATCTCTTTCCAAATGACTGGAAACTGCTTCACCTGAAAGAAGTCACATTTGCAGGCAGCTGCTGTTTTAGCAGCCAGTCCCCTCACCGAGAATGCCAATCTTGATCCAATTTCGCCGTGCTGGTGGCCCCTTATTCCCTGTCCAATAATACATCTGTTAGAAAATCCTACAGCTACAAATCAAGTATAATCCCAGCAAGGAACTCGTGTTGGTCTTGTCTTCCTAACATGCAGCAGGGTTTGTTGTCTATCTCTGACAGTGTCAGGGGAATACTTGTAAATCCCAGATCTGCTTAGAAGAATAGGGCAGTGATCACAAAACATGACCCCAGAATCTTGATATGACTATATTCTGACCCTTGGGCATTCATTCTAGGTGAAGATTAGAACTTTGCATAATAAGATTACACGGCAAGTGAATGATATCAAGGGACAATCCATATGCAACTGCTTGGTTTTCAATAGAAATTCTCAGTCTCGTAATATGCAAAGACTATCAGGAACAAAATATTCATTCAAATTAGCTGTAAATTCCCATTATTATAATTATGGTGTGACTAAAAATACACAGTATTATTTCTGCTTTATTCCTTGGTTTTAAAGCAGTCTAATTGAAACAAATATTAGAAATTAACACCTTGTCTTCTCTAATCCTAGATTACAATTTATTGTGTACACAGCAAAAGAAAAAAAAATTAACTGCAGAGATCTTGTTAGTTTTAACCATCTGGGACTATTTGTGACCTGTGATTTTGCAATCAAATTTAATATAAAGAACCATCTGTTATGAAAAATGTTTTATGTCATCAAAAATCACATAAGAACACAGAAGTAACAAACATACAATTTCTTATCTTAAACATGGTCTCAAAAAGCTTATACTTGCACAGTCTATAAGAATACATTAACTATTTAATACTATAAATAGCAAGTTTAGATTAAATATAGAAAAGCAGGAGTAATTAAAATGGAAGGGGACTACGAATTTTAGCTATTTGCATTTGCAATCTAATTTAACTATAAAACATTTATCTTCATTGTCACTTGATTCTGCTCACTGTTGGAAGTTGTTCATTGCCTGTTCCTGTAGCAACAGATGCAAAACAGGACGCAAATCCAATGTACGGCACTCACAAACACACCCAGACCCTACTTCACAAAAACTTGCCAGTCACTCTGACTGTATACCTCACTCACTCACCAAAAATACTATTTCACTCATAGTTAAAAAGCTATCATTGGGTAGGATGGTACATCTTGCGCACTCTGTATAAGCTAAGAAAGAATGTTTCGATATATCTGTATTTAGTGGTGAACACCCAGCATCAGAAAAAATAAAAACCCAAAATCTTAAAAATCTTAAAAATGCCTTGACAAATTTTATTGAAATATGGTGACATTATTGAAAAAGGAAAATAATTAGCCAGCACGTTTTTTATTTGCCGACTTTCTTTTTATTATTTATTAATATAAAGCTAACTTACATGCTTGCAACTGTGGTGAGAGTGTGGTTTATGTAAAATGATTGACATGTAATGTTAATAGCATTATTAACCAAAAGGGTGGACAGACGATTGAAGAGGTGTCCTAAAAAAAGACAAGCAATCACATATATATATATATATTTATATATTTATTATATATACACATATAAAAAGTTCAGTAAAGCTCAAGGAAGGCTGCTATTGACTACTGGCTTGATTATCTGTTCTGCTCTGTTGATCTCCATCCTTGGCACTGAAAAATGATCCCTGAACTCCCCTCGATATGACTGTGGTGCTGTAAACTTGAGGGAAGAAACGACAGTCTTAGGTAATGGTGCTCGAACTTGAACTGCTGCTCAGTGCTCCTCTTTCTTCATGTTAATACATCATTGTACCACATAGGATGCCAGCACTGCTTTGCATATACAGAAGCACTCACATCTGTGGGGTAACTACATGCTAAACGATAAACTCAATTTTAGGAGTTTGGGCCCAGACAACATCTTTTAAAAAGTGTGAATATTTTTTTCAGTTTGCACCAGAAATGAAAGAGAATAACTAATGTTGAACCATGTCATTTGACACTTTTTAGATGTTTTAGTAAAAAAAGGGAATTGTCTGTAATTTGGAAATATTTTGGTTTCAAAAGTGTACTGTGCAAACTGTTAAACCACTGCAGGCAAACATCCATATACAGTAATCCCTCCTCCATCGCGGGGGTTGCGTTCCAGAGCCACCTGCGAAATAAGAAAATCCGCGAAGTAGAAACCATATGTTTATCTGGTTATTTTTATATTGTCATGCTTGGGTCACAGATTTGCACAGAAACACAGGAGGTTGTAGAGAGACAGGAACGTTATTCAAACACTGCAAACAAACATTTGTCTCTTTTTCAAAAGTTTAAACTGTGCTCCATGACAAGACAGAGATGACAGTTCTGTCTCACAATTAAAAGAGTGCAAACATATCTTCCTCTTCAAAGGTGTGTGTGTCAGGAGCACAGAATGTCACATAGATAGAGAAAACAATCTCTAGCAAACAAATCAATGGTGCTGTTTGGCTTTTAGGTATGCGAAGCACCGCAGCACAAAGCTGTTGAAGGCGGCAGCTCACACCCCCTCCGTCAGGAGCAGGAAGAGAGAGAGAGAGAGACAGAGTTTGTTTTTCAGTCAAAAATCAATGCGTGCCCTTCGAGCTTTTAAGTATGCGAAGCACCGTGCAGCATGTCGTTTCAGGAAGCAGCTGCACAAAAGATAGCAACGTGAAGATAATCTTTCAGAATTTTTAGACGAGCGTCCGTATCGTCTAGGTGTGCGAACAGCCCCCCTGCTCAATCCCCCTACGTCAGGATCAGAGAAAGTCAGCGCAAGAGAGACAGAGAAAAGTAAGCAATCTAGCTTCTCAGCCATCTGCCAATAGCGTCCCTTGTATGAAATCAACTGGGCAAACCAACTGAGGAAGCATGTACGAGAAATTAAAAGACCCATTGTCCGCAGAAATCCGCGAACCAGCAAAAAATCCGCGATATATATTTAAATATGCTTACATATAAAATCCACAATGGAGTGAAGCCGCGAAAGGCAAAGCGCGATATAACGAGGGATCACTCTATCCATTTAAAATTCAACCACATAGTCCAGTACGATGGGTGCATGAAAGGTAAGCAAGCAGCACTAAGTTCTAGTAATCATAAGTTCACAGATAACAATTAATTAACTGTTTACAGTAACGCATGTCCTTATACATCAGGCTATCAAAAGTGAAGTCAGGTAACAGTAGTCATAGTGTTTTGTTTGTCACTGAACAAGGGTACAATAAAAAAAATTTGTGTGCAACAAAGGTTTAAAAAAAATGATCAACAGTCAGGGTAAGAGAGGTCATCCGCTCCTGCAATTATTCTTCCGCATTCAAAAATCAAAATGTATCTGAAACAAGTAGCACTTTATGCACCCATAATCAACTTTTGTTTGAGAAGAACTATGGAAGCATGCATAATAATAATGGTTCATTATATTGATGAGGGATATATAAAAGTAGATGCTTGCAATGCTGCTTCTTTAAATGAGTGCTCCTTTAGTTACAATACTTTCCTCAAGAACAGAGACACAACTGCTCAAGGACCGAGTCTGGTAGCAGCATGTAAATATGAGTTACTATTGAAATACTTCTCCAGATTAATATTATTACACTTAATGCTTTTATATACTGCACCATACACCAGGACCATCACGTTGTGTTTACATTAACATCTTAATCTTACGTCAATGCCATTTAAGATTTTATCATGTACTTTAATTTTTACATACACATTCAACATTTGCTTTCTTAGTACTGCAGAACTTCAACTTAACGTTCCCATGTTTAACATTTTACCACTTTTTCATTTTTGAAGGGTGAGATGTAATGATGGCGGTTTTTTTCAGAAGGATAATTAATTTTCAAAAAGAGAGGAGGAACTTACTGTATTTACAATATTAAAAAACTGTCAAATTTTGTAAGTGTGCTGAATCTTACTTGTAAAAAATTAAAAACAAACATTATTAAACATTTTTTTTAATTATTCAGATAATCTACAATTTAACAGTTTCATATACAATTTGTAAGTGGTTCCCTGCACAATGATGGCTGTAATTATAATATCAAAGGTAATAATTGTCAGCTATTAAGTTTGTCATAATTGTGCACCCCTAATAAAACGTTCAATTCACTGCATGTGCCACACAAATGTGCAGCCTATAAATGACAATGCCTGACGTAATATGTTAAAGTAAACCACGATTCAGTGTATTCTTCTTTTGATCTAAACCCTCCAAAACTTTGTAATGGTGCAAGATTACAGATCAAAGTGTTTTATTCAAATTTGACTGAAGCTACCATTTATACAGGATCTGCTATAGGGTGAAATTATATTTATACCAAAAATTCTCATTATTCCTACTACTCACATGTTTCAATTCAAAAGAATACAGTTTCCTATAAAATTGTGTTTTACAGTGACCCCAAACAACAGCCAAAGTCACTAGGAAAGGCAAAGAAAGGCAAATCTGTATCTACAGCAGGAATGTTTTACTCCTTGGCAATTGTATCTAGCATATTCCAGAGTAGGGCGGCACAGTGGCGCAGTGGGTAGCGCTGCTGCCTCGCAGTTGGGAGACCTGGGGACCTGGGTTCACTTCCCGGGTCCTCCCTGCGTGGAGTTTGCATGTTCTCCCCGTGTCTGCGTGGGTTTCCTCCGGGCACTCCGGTTTCCTCCCACAGTCCAAAGACATGCAGGTTAGGTGGATTGGCGATTCTAAATTGGCCCTAGTGTGTGCTTGGTGTGTGGGTGTCCTGCGGTGGGTTGGCACCCTGCCAGGGATTGGTTCCTGCCTTGTGCCCTGTGTTGGCTGGGATTGGCTCCAGCAGACCCCTGTGACCCTATGTTCGGATTCAGTGGGTCGGAAAATGGATGGATGGATGGATATTCCAGAGTAAGATGATCCAGTGAAATAATAATATTAGCTTCTGGAAAAAAAAATAAAATAAATAAAAGTACTTCTGAAACACCTGATTCATCAATGTCACTATAACTGAAGTCCACTGTCTTAGGAAATTTCCCTGGCAACACAACTAGAATAGAAACAAACAATAAATTCAGAAGTTAACCTGCAAAACACAACAAAATATTTCTGAGGATTATACGCTTTAAATCATAGTGCAAGTATTTTTTTACTTATCACAAGATATACTCTTATTAGAAAAGTTAAATATCAATTATCAATCGAACTGTGCATCTCGGGTCCCTGGGAGGAAGTTGAAAACATGGGAGAACATTGAAGGAACTCAAGAAAAACTTCTGACTAAAGATAAGGAATTCCAGCCGAGAATATGACTTCAGTCATATGGATGGATGGATGGGATAGATGGATAGATACTTTATTAATCCCAAGGGGAAATTCACATACTCCAGCAGTAGCATACTGATTACATTTTACAGATAAATCGGTAATTTCATTTAAATAATAAATACTGTTATTTATACTGTTAAATAATTATACACATGGGGGTGACACAGTGGCGGAACGTTAGCGCTGCTGTTTTGCAGGGAGTCACGTCGCTGATATTTCCTGCCTGGAGTTTACATGTTTTCCTGCTGGGTTTCCTCAGTGTGCTCCAGTTTCCTTCCAAAGATATGCAGATTTGGGGATTTGGTGTCACTAAAATGACGCTAGTGTATGTGTGTGCTTGTATTCACCTTGCGATGAGCTGAGGCCTCGTCCAGGGATTGTTTCACAATCGTGCCCAATGCTTGCTGGAATGGACACATCCCTGGATTTAATCAAAAAACATCCTTTTCAGAGATATTGCAGTAAGGTGTCATCGGAATTTAATGGGTGTTCTTGGCAATTCACAACACAGAGAAGCCGAACATGTTCTCACCGTGATAATATCTCGCACTGCCACCTGGCGGATTCCTCCAGATTTACGTAAAGTAGCAGGAGCGTCTGCTGCAGCATGCGTCGCGTTGCATGAAGTATAAACCCGGCCATAGTCAGCAATATGCCAGTGCTACTTGGTGTAAAAAGAAAGAGCAATAGTAAAAAGTAAAACCGTAATAATATTTATTGATAAAAATAATCCATTTCATTTAAGTTTCAGCTGTTTTGAATGACAGAAAACCTAATACATGGTTGATGAATATAAGAGTGATTAAAACAATATTACAGCTAATACTGTACAAGTAAAATATCTATCCATCTATCTATATATATATCTATATATATCTATATCTATATCTATATATACAGTGGTGTGAAAAACTATTTGCCCCCTTCCTGATTTCTTATTCTTTTGCATGTTTGTCACACAAAATGTTTCTGATCATCAAACACATTTAACCATTAGTCAAATATAACACAAGTAAACACAAAATGCAGTTTGTAAATGGTGGTTTTTATTATTTAGGGAGAAAAAAAAATCCAAACCTACATGGCCCTGTGTGAAAAAGTAATTGCCCCCTGAACCTAATAACTGGTTGGGCCACCCTTAGCAGCAATAACTGCAATCAAGCGTTTGCGATAACTTGCAATGAGTCTTTTACAGCGCTCTGGAGGAATTTTGGCCCACTCATCTTTGCAAAATTGTTGTAATTCAGCTTTATTTGAGGGTTTTCTAGCATGAACCGCCTTTTTAAGGTCATGCCATAGCATCTCAATTGGATTCAGGTCAGGACTTTGACTAGGCCACTCCAAAGTCTTCATTTTGTTTTTCTTCAGCCATTCAGAGGTGGATTTGCTGGTGTGTTTTGGGTCATTGTCCTGTTGCAGCACCCAAGATCGCTTCAGCTTGAGTTGACGAACAGATGGCCGGACATTCTCCTTCAGGATTTTTTGGTAGACAGTAGAATTCATGGTTCCATCTATCACAGCAAGCCTTCCAGGTCCTGAAGCAGCAAAACAACCCCAGACCATCACACTACCACCACCATATTTTACTGTTGGTATGATGTTCTTTTTCTGAAATGCTGTGTTCCTTTTACGCCAGATGTAACGGGACATTTGCCTTCCAAAAAGTTCAACTTTTGTCTCATCAGTCCACAAGGTATTTTCCCAAAAGTCTTGGCAATCATTGAGATGTTTCTTAGCAAAATTGAGACGAGCCCTAATGTTCTTTTTGTTTAACAGTGGTTTGCGTCTTGGAAATCTGCCATGCAGGCCGTTTTTGCCCAGTCTCTTTCTTATGGTGGAGTCGTGAACACTGACCTTAATTGAGGCAAGTGAGGCCTGCAGTTCTTTAGACGTTGTCCTGGGGTCTTTTGTGACCTCTCGGATGAGTCGTCTCTGCGCTCTTGGGGTAATTTTGGTCGGCCAGCCACTCCTGGGAAGGTTCACCACTGTTCCATGTTTTTGCCATTTGTGGATAATGGCTCTCACTGTGGTTCGCTGGAGTCCCAAAGCTTTAGAAATGGCTTTATAACCTTTACCAGACTGATAGATCTCAATTACTTCTGTTCTCATTTGTTCCTGAATTTCTTTGGATCTTGGCATGATGTCTAGCTTTTGAGGTGCTTTTGGTCTACTTCTCTGTGTCAGGCAGCTCCTATTTAAGTGATTTCTTGATTGAAACAGGTGTGGCAGTAATCAGGCCTGGGGGTGGCTACGGAAATTGAACTCAGGTGTGATACACCACAGTTAGGTTATTTTTTAACAAGGGGGGCAATTACTTTTTCACACAGGGCCATGTAGGTTTGGATTTTTTTTTCTCCCTAAATAATAAAAACCATCATTTAAAAACTGCATTTTGTGTTTACTTGTGTTATATTTGACTAATGGTTAAATGTGTTTGATGATCAGAAACATTTTGTGTGACAAACATGCAAAAGAATAAGAAATCAGGAAGGGGGCAAATAGTTTTTCACACCACTGTATATATATATATATACACACAGTAATCCCTCGCTATATCGCGCTTCGACTTTTGCGGCTTCACTCTATCGCGGATTTTATATGTAAGCATATTTAAATATATATCGAGGATTTTTTGCTGGTTCGCGGATTTCTGCGGACAATGGGTCTTTTAATTTCTGGTACATGCTTCCTCAGTTGGTTTGCCCAGTTGATTTCATACAAGGGACGCTATTGGCAGATGGCTGAGAAGCTACCCAACCAGAGTGCGTATTACCTATTAAATAAAACTCCTCAAATATATTGTGAGCACGGGGGCTCTTCGCACCCCTACAGGATACGGCCGCTCCTCAAAAAAACGCTGAAAGATTACCTTCACATTGCTCTCTTCTTTGCTGGGCTTACATATGGCTGCTTTATCAAGCGATATGCTTCCTGCACGGTGCTTTGCATACTTAAAAGATCAAACAGCACGTACTGATTTTTACTTTTCTCTCTCTCTCTCGCTCTGACATTCTCTGCTCCTGACGGAGGGGGTGTGAGCAGGGGGGCTGTTCACACACCTAGACGATACGGACGCTCGTCTAAAAATGCTGAAAGATTACCTTCACGTTGCTCCCTTCTGTGCAGCTGCTTCATGAAGCGACATGCTGCACAGTGCTTCGCATACTTAAAAGCTCGAAGGGCACGTATTGATTTTTGATTGTTTGTTTTTATCTGTCTCTCTCTCTGACATTCTCTGCTCCTGACGGAGGGGGTGTGAGCTGCTGCCTTCCTTGCAACTGATTTGTGTGGCGGTGCTTCGCATACTTAAAAGCCAAACAGCCCTATTGATTTGTTTGCTTTTCTCTCTCTCTCTGACATTCTCTGCTCCTGATGCGCACTCCTTTGAAGAGGAAGATATGTTTGCATTCTTTTAATTGTGAGATGGAACTGTCATCTCTGTCTTGTCATGGAGCACAGTTTAAACTTTTGAAAAAGAGACAAATGTTTGCAGTGTTTGATCGAGGAGGGATTACTATATATATATATATATATATATATATATATATATGTATATATATTGTGGAAAGCAGCCCGGACACAGACAGGTAGAAATGTTTAAATCAACCACAACATGTTTATCATACAAACTAATACATACACAACCCCCAAAACTTCCCCAAAGTCCAGACCTTCACAGCAATGCCTCTCTCTCTCAGGTCCGCCTCCACTCCTCTCCTCCAAGGCTGTCTCTCGTCCTCCCAACTCCAGCCATCGAATGGAGGGAGATGGCCCCTTTTATACACACCTGGATGTGCTCCAGGTGCCTCCCAATTAGCTTCCACTGGCACTCCCCAGTGTGGCGGAAGTACCAGCTGCGCACCCGGAAGCACTCTGGGTGTCCCTGGTCTTCTTCACCCCAGCACTTCTGAGTGTGGCGGAAGTGCTGAGGGCCAGGGCTCCTCAGTCATTGGGGTGCCCCCTGGCCGTGACCACGGGTCCCTATAGGGTTGAGCTTCCAAGCTCAGTTCCCGTGGTCCCCAAAGCAACCAGAGAGGTCACTCCCTCGTGGTCTGGAGGAGGCGTGAGCCCTCCTCCGGTCCTCTTGGGTGTCCCGGCTGGGTACCACCCCCACCCGCTTGCCACAATATTATATATATATATATATATATATATATATATATATAAATATATATATATATATATATATATATATATATATATAAATAAAATTAAACAACATATAAAGATATTATATGAGTACACAAAATGCAAAATTAACCAACCATTCATTTGTTTTCTTAACCTGTTTACTAAAGACAACTTTGTAGGAAGTAAAAGCCTATATTGGTATCAACAGGTATAAGGTAGTTCATCTAATTTTCTCTGGTCTCCATTGTTTCTGGAATTACTGAACATCATGAGTCACTATATTTTAACAAGTCAGCTTATGATATCTTAATCTAGAGACTATGTGCAAGAGCATATCACAGCACAGTGCACATATTTTAATAACCGCCTACAAAAACCACATCTTAACACATTTAACTTCTGACAGTTTTTACTCTAAACTTGGCTGACTTTTTACATGCTTTGTGAGAGGCCTAGGAAGTGTTATTTATTTTCTTTATTTTAACTGCTTTTTTGATGCAATCCCTACTTTATAATACGAGAGACAAACTTTAAATTGAATGGATGAAGGTATGGAAAGGATGAATAACTGCCCTGGAATGACAACTTTGATGTTGTTTATAATGTATATGGTGTTGTATCTTTTATTTGTATTGGACTACTGTCACTAGTCTGGAAAACATGCAAGTTAGAATTTCATTGTAGTATGTACATGTAATAGTAAATCTGAACTTGAATAGACCCACCAGAGGTTACCTATGAGATGGGATACCAGTTTATCATAGCATGTAGTCAAATATATGATAGATACACACAGTGGGGTACATGAAGCTAGGTGACACCTGTTTTGTTTACTTCCAAAAAAGAAAAAGTGCAGTGCAGGGCCTGCTTGCTTTTTCCTCAGAATGAAGAACCTATTCTAACCTGAAAAAACTTTACAGGAGGCCATGATGGTACTGCGGTCAGTATTTTCAAGTAGACAACAAGGCTACAGTTGAAGTATTAAAAACAATTGCTTTTGCTTGCTTGCATCAGTGTTGCTTTGTTCAATACTTACCTTTTTGTTCAAAATAGAATACACATGGTTGATGACAATGTTCAGTAAAACTTGAAAACTATGATCTGTAATGAGAAAGCATATAGAAAATACAAATAAATTAATAAATGGAAAAGCAAAAAGAAGAAGAAACAGAATCAAAATAATTTCTATCATGTACTCCCTATGATTAGAAAAAACAAAAAATCTTCAAATATGAAACTCTGATAAACAGAACCTATCCAATTTTCCTCACCTCCCACCTACCTCTATACTGGAAAAAATATTGCTCAGTTATAGTCCCTCCCTTTCAAAGATCCAAGGGAAAAGTGGGAAAAGGATCTCTTACTCAGTATTTCAGAAAAACAGTGGAAAGTAGCAATGCACAGAATTCACTCAAGCTCCGTATGCGCAAAGCATAGAATTATTCGACTTAAAATTATATATTGAGCACATCCCTCTCGTTTAAAATTGTCCAAAGTGTTTCCACGGCAAGATCCAACCTGCGAACGCTGCAATCAAGCTCCGGCCTCACTGGATCATGTTCTGGGCCTGCACCAATTAACATCATTTTGGGCCAAAATCTTTAAATGCCTTTCAGACAGCCTTGGTGTCACAATCCCTCTTAACCCATTAACAACTGCGTTTGGTGTTCTTCCAGATGGGCTTAAAGTAGAGAAGGACAAACAAACTGTGATTGCCTTTACTACACTATTGGCACGTAGACTTCAATTGGAAGAATCCTAACTCACCTATTCTAAGTCAGTAGGTAACTGACGCTATTTACTTTTTGAAACTGGAAAAAATCAAATTCCTACAAAACTTTTTCAAAACCTGGCAGGATCTAATCAATAACATTTTAGAATAAGCATTTAAATTGAGGAAGCAGGTTCTCTCCCCTCTTTTACACCATTTATCTCTATTCATTTATTATTTTATCTATTCACAAGGGGGCTCCGCCCCCTGCTCACTTCGCTCGCCTACCCCCGGCGTTGGGTATCCTGAAATACAGTAGTCGAGCTCGTTCGTTTTGGAGCCGTGCCTGCTTTGCCCGCGGCATTTCAGACGCGCGTTGTAGGCGCCTGCGTTCATTGATTATATCCAGGCGGGCTCGTGTTTGTATATCCGTCAGTCGAGCTTGCTCGTTTTGAACCCGTGCCTGCTGTGCTTCTGCAGTTTCAGACGCGCGTTGTAGGCGCCTGCGTTCATTGATCTTATCCAGGTGGGCTTGTGTTTGTATCGTTGAAGACAGAGATTAAGATCTAAATCTGTTTCATGGTTGCAGAACTGTTTAAAGAATTTTATTTTCTCTATTTACTTGCATTTTGCATTTAATCTTTTATCTTTGTATTTTATTTTGTTGCTTTAATAAATAACAAACCCTTTTAATATTAATTTGGTCTATATTCTTATGTTGCTCTGGTCTCAAAAGTTTAGGAGAGGGGAACGTTAACTTAGTGGTTTCAATGAAGGGTTAATCAGGATTAGGAATGTTAAATACAGGCCTGTGAGACAATAGCCTACAACAGGTAAACTAAGCCTGTTAAACTTACACCAAGTGCTAGGACCAGACAACTAAACCTGCAGAGTTATCTTTAAGGGTCCTGTAAACAACACTGCATCCACATCTCTCACCTCTAAGCCTGAAGAGATATATAATCTGTATCTATAACACACAACACTTATTGCCAGCGTAGCTGGGCATGGAAATTCTACGAGGAATACCATGCAAATAAGGTCCAGGATAGTTGCTGTAAAAACTCACACAAACTGCCAGGAGTAAAAATCTAAGGGGTACACTGTGTGTCTACATAAGTGTGGTCCATATTTCATTTCCTTTAAACATTAATCTTAAATGTAAAACATCTAAATACTTCCTTTGTGAAACATTTCGAAATTTGGTTTCTGTGTAATGTTTTAATTTGCATCCAAAAAATAAAAGCAAAGACAAATTTCATTATTTTTCTTTGCATAAACAAGACTAAATAAAAACTGTAAGTGCTATGAGGCATCAATTCTAGAAAATTTGATATTACACTACAAAAAATAGGCTTATGGACTTATTTACTGGGTTTGATTTGCCACTTTTTTTCTATGATGATCTAAAGGCCCAGTTCTTTTCAATTTATGACCACCACACTGTGGTAAAGTGAGGTCTGCAGATGATTGGCATCTTTTAAATTAATAATCGTTGCACTTGCATCTTTGTTTGGGGGGGTGTAGTAGCGTGGCGAGAGCAATTCCTGTGTGTAATGCGGGAGCAGACGGTCCTGCACTTAGTGCACAGGGTCAGGATTACCTGTGACCCTAACTGGCGCTGGGAGCTGCTGAGTGCCGCAGCTGTGCCACTTCCCTATTTTAAGAAGGGAAGTGCATGTGCAAGAGAGGAGAAAAAAGGAAAGACGAAAAGGAAAAGGAGAAGGGAGGTAAAGGATGGAAGAAGAGAGGTAGATGCATGAGAGAGTAAGCAGGTGTAATAAGAGGATGCAGGCGGACAGGAGTGGAGCCCCAGAAATTAGCGTGTGGCCAGCACTCAGGATAGGGCTCAGGAGTCACTACTATTGAACGTTTAAGAAGCAGGAGAGACCACTAGTCTCAGGAGTGTGCTCTCACTGGGAGAAGCCAAGAAATCAGCGATGGTGAGAGGACAGAGCATGCTTTTGCCAGGTAGAGCCTGGAAAGGCAGTAGTGGGCATGGAGTAGGGCTCAGTGGTTCCCCACAGACACTCTAGGATGGGCAATGAGGACACAGGCCAGGAGAAGAAGGTCGTCTGTGCCTGCTGGGGGACTTCTCGGGCTGCAAGGTCCGGAGAGAGCAAGCCGAAGAAAAGTCAGATTTTTAAAGAAGCACCGAGACTCACTGGATAAAAAGGCAGTTTCCTGCCATGAGTTTTAGCCTTGTTTAAATGGATTTATTTATTTGCACTTTTAACCTCCTCTTGCACTTTGTTTTTATGGATTATTTATCTATACTAATAAAAGGCAAAGCCCTCACTGACTCACTGACTGACTGACTGACTGACTCACTCATCACTAATTGTCCAACTTCCCATGTAGGTGGAAGGCTGAAATTTGGCAGGCTCATTCCTTACAGCTTACTTACAAAAGTTAGGCAGGTTTCATTTCGAAATTCTATGCGTAATGGTCATAACTGGAACCTCTTTTTTGTCCATATACTGTAATGGAAGAGGCGGAGTCACGTATCGCATCATCACGCCTCCTACGTAATCACGTGAACTGAAAACAAGGAAGAGCCCCAAAGAGCGATGAAGAAAACATTCATTACACAATTGAGAAGGCACAAGAGAGCGGCTTACATGAACTGACTGAATGCAGCACGAGTGATCACTTCGATACTGCGGAAACAAAGCACGGTGTAAAACATAAGTTTAAATTAAGTATATAGAAACGCTACCGCTGCCATTTGCAATACCATATTCGCGAGATACAAGTTTAATGAGAAGACACAAGGTATAAATGAGACTTTGGATGACTTTGTAACAGATTAAAAATTGCTGTAGCGAGAAACTTTTAAGTGCCGGGTCTTAGCTAACAGCACGTAGAACGCAGCACGTCGGAAACAAAGCACTGTGTAAACCTAAAGTTTAAATTAAGTTCATAGACCTACAAAAGGTTGCCATTGATTTGAGGCATGATTGCTTTTCTCCTATACAACTAAACGTTGCATTCTCAAGAGTGTGCTTGCACGGCTTGGTCATATTACAACCGGAGTGCTGAACTGACAACGTGGTATACAAACAGAACTATAACAATCGTAATAAACGAACAAAAAAAACAGCGGACAACCCGTAGATTAAATAAAAAGGCTGCTTCCATTGGCGAAGCAAGGAAAAAGGAAGACCTTATATGGCGTTCGTTTATAAAACAGCGGAGAGGGTGTGTAAAGGCAGCTTCAAAAAAAACAGATCCTTAACAAATTGTTATTGGTATATTTACCCTCAATTTAAAAAGGTTTTCTTTTCTTATTAATAAAAATTTAAAAGCAGTACTTCGCCGGTGCGAAGCGCGGGGATTTGAGCGACTGACGCGTACAGACATATTCATGAGTGCAGGTGAGTGTGTACGCCTGATGAGTCAAGAATTAGGGCGAAACACGTGTCGCGTACTCTTTGCATTATTTGACAGTAAACTATTTTCAACCATTCTATGATCTGCTTCTCACAACTGAAGGCACCGTGGCTGATGTTAGCTGACTTGCTGGCCAACCATAAGCATTACCTGGTAGGTAACCACCCATACAATCAGATTGTGAATCAGACTACGAATGCCGTGAATGTAATTACCCCGATCTACATGCTGTCAAATAAACGAACCACATGCCATGGCGCAATTTTAGGAGCTTCGCCTCTAGCGCTGACGTCCGAGGTTCGATTCCCGTAAGGGAGTGCAGTGAGTGGGTGGTTACCTACCAGGTAACGCAAGCCAGCTCGAAGTGATCACTCGTGTAAAGGCAGCTTCACAAAAAACCAGATCCTTAACAAATTGTTATTGGTATATTTTCCCTCAATTTAAAAAGGTTTTCTTTTCTTCTTAATAAAAATTTAAAAGCAGTACTTCGCCGTTGCGAAGCGCGGGGATTTGAGCGACTGACGCATACAGATATATTCATGAGTGCAGGTACTTCGGAATGAAAGCACCGTGTGAACCTAAAGTTTAAATTAACTTCATAGACCTACAAAAGGTTGCCATTGATTTGAGGCAAGATTGCTTTTCTCCTGTACAACTATACGTTGCATTCTTAACAGTAAGCTTGC